>NC_050573.1:465564557-465864557 GCF_011100635.1 Trichosurus vulpecula
TTTATGTTAAATGCTTCAACAGGAAGACGTTTTGCTAATGGAGACTACAGAAAAATATACAAAACGTGAATAAGTGAAAAATCCTCTAAAGTAGTAATATAATTACAAATCGCAAAGCATTATACGTTTGAGGATGTTTCATACCACACTATCTTCTTTCAATCACAATAAGGTACAATTACTCATTTGAAAACATATGCACAGTATCATCAAAGGCTAAGTTATCCAAGATTCTTACTTCTTTTAGGGCCTTGGTAAACTTTAAAAAAAAATACTGTTTCAAAAAAAGCAGGCACACAAACATGTAACACTACATACCATGTGTGTACGCATATTCACATGCATGCTGCTGTGCTGCCAACTTTCAAATATTCTCAATTAGCTAAATTATTTTTATAGACTATTTTAAAATACATCTGTTGTATATAGTTGAAATCCATCCTTTAAATACATATCTTATGTTAGCATGCATATGTCTGTTTAAATGTCATTAATCTTTATGAATACAATTACAACCACAATTTACTAATTTATCTCTATAATTACATTTATAATTAGAACACAATAGATGTGAGTATATTTACACAAGGAACTGAGTTAAGAACAGCAAGTATGGCTTTCTTAAGTTCCATATTTAAATTCCTCTTGTCCTCAATGCTTACTGCCATGGGGAGTGGGGGTGGGGAGGGGTTTCATTTAAAATAAAGGAGAAGTGCCCAAACATTTCTGGGCTTCCAGTAATGCATTAAAATGTCTCTCAGCTTCTCTGTACACAGTGAAATGCTTGCTGAATGCAAAGCAAGGGAGGATGAATTTCTCCAGGTTCTGTACGTCTGATCTTTCAAAACCTTCAAAATCTATCCTTGATCTCAGCAAACACAGCAGAGCACAATGTTATTTATGCATTCATTTATCTTTTCATCAAGGGTGGCTTATGTGGTCTTTACTGACTTTGGTTTCTCATCATCATCGCAGATCAGCATCTGCATTGTGTGCACTTGTAACAGGGATAATGGATCTCACTTACAATACCTACAAACTCAGCTGAGAGCCGTGCAAAGCAAATGGCCATAAATGCACCCATCCTGGCCCAAGTCCTGATGAATAAAAATGAAGATCTTGTCAAATAATAAAGTGACAGGTTAATTTACAGCATGGAATAGTGTGAACAGGGAAAGCGCTGCTTTTCCAATCTGTATGAACGGTGCCACCTATCTGCAGATTAGCAGAAAGCCTCAGATACACTAATTCAGAAATCAGGATAAACACATGTGATGTTGCTTAGTTTTGTAAATATCACAGGAATGGAATTGATGATAAAGGCAAAAGCAAGATTAGACACACACAGTTGCTTTCGAACCAAAAAAACAAGATTTTCAACAAAGGGCTGCTGTATCAAACAGTAATAAAGAGCCTCAAGCAGTTGTCTGTGCTCATGCCAGTTTCTATGCTTAATTCGGCTGCCCTGTGGTTCTTCGCTTTGACATTGAGATCTGCACGGCCACCAGAGATAATTATTTCAACCTTCAGGCCATCAGGCGTTCATTTTTGATCATGGATATGTAAGAGATGTTTTTTTGCTTCCCAAGTACATATTAATAGAAGGGTAAAATAAGGAAAAGTGGTTAGCATTTTGAGAAAACTTGAACACCAAATTATATAAATGGTAGCTACTCTATTGAATGATGTAGACATTAAGTTTTCAAAGAAAAAAATAAGATTAAATTTTTGTGACTTTCAAATTACAATTTGTTAGTGAATGCGTTATGAAATAATTACTCTTAACTTTGCAAAACTGCCATTTTCCCATACCAGATAACTTATTTAAATGATTTTTATATAAAAAACTTCACATATATTTCTTATGAAAATACAAAGAAACCCAGAAATACATCCATACAAAATCCATAAACTGAAAAAAATAACTTAAAAACTTTAAATTATCAGTCTATTTTTGAAAATCATACCCAAAAATCTTCAGCCAATAACATATCCATCATTAAGATATCCTATTAAGAGTTACTAAAAATATGTGGATAATATATTTTAGGTAATTCTACACAATACACAGCAAGATCATAAAAGTTGAGTACAAAGTCTTTGGTCATGTGCATATAAAACACTAAACAAGTTTTATAATTCAAAATAAAATATTTTTCTCCTTTTTTCTGATTTTAATAGAGCAGTATTTTTTACTTCTAGCATTATATGAAATAATACTCTAAAAGACAGTTTTATCATATGACTAATAACATGGGAAAATATGACTTTAAAAGACCACAAAATATAGAAAAATACTAAACAAAATTCATTCAAATGAAGAAATTCAGCAAAAATATTTTGTAGAAAGAGTTAAAAAAGAATATATTAGTATTCTATAATAAATCTATGCTCAAAACATTCCATGTGCATTAAACCTCACTTAAATAGGGGACTAGACAAAGTAGGGAAAAGCACAGTGAATATGAATACGTGGGGGGGAGGGACGTGGCTTAAGCTGAAAATCTATTCAAGTAGCCATTTTTGTAACAAGAACAAAATGGCAATAGAGAAGAAACTAGCCAATGATCTGACAGCAATTTTGTTCACTTCTGCATTTTTTTAAAGGGGGAGGAGAAAGGCTACCCCAACTAGGACAAAATATATTTGGAACAGCTGAACTTAAAATTATTAAGTTTAAATTTTTAAATCTTTCCTTATCCTTAAGAAACCAAAACACTCATGGTTCCCAACACTGAAAGTGTGCTTAAGAGGTAGTATCTTTAACAGGTTTCTGCAACTGCTGTGACATATGCTCACTTTTTTTTTTAATTGAACACCAGAGTAAGTGACAAAAAAGCTAAGTTAACATCTTCCTCAGGAAGTGTAAACTTCCATATTCTAAATTCTACAGAATGCTAATTAAATAAAAATCTAAGGAGAGGTTAGAGCACCACATCATCAGAAGAGAATCCTTAAATTTTAAAATGCATTATTTTTTTATCTTATACCAAGTTCATATGACAGGGAGTCAAACAGAAGTTGGCAATGAAATAGTGGAATAATTGGGTATATATAAAATAAATATAAAATAATTGATCTGAACTGTCTTGAAGATAGAAAGCAGTTATAATTACAGGGGAGGGAGAGAGGAAGGAAGGGAAGGAAAGAAGAAGGGAGGGAGGGAGGGGGAGAGAGAGAGAGAAAGAGGGAGAGAGGGAGAGGGAAAGGGGTGGAAGGAGCAAGGGAGGGAGACGGGGGGGGGAGAGAGAGAGAGAGAGAGAGAGAGAGAGAGAGAGAAGAATATTAACATACTGATGGTCATCTTCACTAATAGAAGAAGTGTAGTAAAGAGTGCTTGACTTGGATTCAAAATAAATGGCTTCAAAACTAGGCTGTGCAGCTATGCACTATCTATGTGGCTCAGGAAAAATCACACATCATCTCTAAGGTTCCATTTACACATCTGTAAAGTAGAGTTAATAACATTTGTACTACCAAGCTCACCAGTTAGGTTATTAAAAGGAAAGTACTGTGTATACCATAAAACTAATATATATATATATATATATATATATATGCATATATATATATATATACACACACATACATACACACACATATATATACATATATATACACATATATGCATATATATCTCATAGGATTTAGAACTGAGATATTAGAAATCATCTAGTCTAACCTCTTCATTTTACAAATGAGTAAAGTGAGGTTCAAAAATGTTATTTGGCTAACGGCGCATAGGTAATAAATGGCTATCTGTAATAGTAATAATAAAAGGTAATAACCTATTATTTTTATAAACTAAATACTGCTCCAGCTCAATAGATTTACAATATAATTTAGACTAGAAAGATTCTGAAGAAGATATTTATACACAAAGTAAAAGAGATGTATTTGCTAAATAAACTGTCAGTATGAAAATTATCTTTCCTTAAGACATTTGGAGGTGTGGTTCAAATCTTTAAAAGTATACAGGTATTCAACATAACTAAATATAAGATAAAAATTATATGAGATTTGGCATGAAAAGAAACAGGATTCCTGAAGGGCCTGTAATAGAGAATAAAATTTTATTGTTGGCCTACCTACGATAGTTGCTTTCCCTAAGAAAAAGATATTATCAATAATCCAGCAAGGAGGTAAAAGAGAAATACTTTTCCTTAGTAACTTCAAACATCTATTTTGTAAAGTAACATCCCTTGGGGAATTCCAAGTTCTTACAAAATTGAAGATGGTTAAGTAAACTGAAGGCATAATTTTGCTTTTTTGTCTTTGTATCCTCGGCAAACAGGAAAGTGCCTTGAACATGGTAGACATTTGATAAATGTTTTCTGAAATGAACTGAAAACTATGAAAACTCAAAGGACAGGAAATTAACATAAAAGATCATAGGATAAACTATTCTATGATGAACTGCTCCCTTCCGACCTCGAAGGATTTAATAACCTTACAGAGGCCCTTTCTCTCACATGAATTCAATGTAAATTCTGGATCTTGAAAACATAAAGTAAAATATGTTTGGGACTAAAAGCCATATTCTTTTGTCCAACCAATCATTTTCCCATGCAGTTACCATCCACTGGAGTGAGGTGAGACAGGGATTATCTATGTATTTTAGGATGTACCAGGTAGGAAGGGGAAAAAGTCAGAAATTATGAGGTCAGGAAATATTTTTAAAATATAGGTCAAAGAACTGGCCTAACAATGAAGGGCTCACTTCTTAATATCAATTCTCTTCATATTTGCAGTTCTAAATTGTGAGAGACAGGGCTACCTACTGTTTTCATGTCCCCAGACATGGGGCTTAGGATGCTTCTATAGTTGGGGGGGTGTTAGGGTTATTAGGGAGTTTCAGTAACTTAGGGACATGGCTACAATACCTGTGTCTTCTAATGATCACTGTCTGCTTTTCCCATTTCTCTTCAGCACCTTAAGCAGCACTATAGTAGCTCCCTGAAATTTCCAAAAAATACTTTCCTACTATCTAAAATTGACATTGCTTTTTTTGTGCAGTTTCCTCTTCATGATCTCATCTTGCGTATATTCTATTGTCTGAAAGTTATGCATAGAGTTTACAAGCTGTCAAAATAATCCCATAAGCAAGGGTTACCCCTATAACCAATGGCACATGGCAACTACTATTCACGGCTATCATTAAAAATCTTTCTTTAAATTAAAAAAAATCTTCTCGTGGTTCCCAATACAAAATTTAAAAAGATTTTTAATATGAAGTATATTCTTTCTTTCTCATCACCTCTGCCATGATTTTTTGGCTTGCCTTAGTCCTGACCACTAGCATTGCTAAGCCTCAGGAGTGACAGGCCATGTTAAAGGTACTGAAGATTGTACTCAAGAAGTCCTATCTTATATAAACCTAATTACTAAATAAAAGATAATCTTTCCATTTTCTTCCCTCTCTCTGTCTAACCTGGGGACTTACAATAGGTAAGTTTATTTCTGCTCAAAGATGAAAGCAATGCTTTTAGATAAAAACCTTTCTTAAGTCTGCAATGTGGTTAAGGTACGGATTTTTTTTTTAAAAGTATTACTTTAAGGCTTATAATAAGAGATCCATTATAAATCTCGGATTCCCAGCTGGTAAATGCCTACATTATTTTTAGGATATGCTTAAAACTGGTGGCACCTCTCATCCAGGGGCTATAGTTAACCAGGGTCATCCCTAAGTGTCACTTATATTTTGGGGGTTGAATTTAAAAGCATCAGCTTTAAAGGAGGCTCCTAATGGAAACAGTCATTATCAACACATTATATCAATACTACAGGCTCTGTAATTTGTCTGTCAAATTGCTACAGGGTGTGAGATGTTTGGTTACTAAGTGTGAAGCAATGACTTCTTAAATCTGATATTTCAGAAACTACCTTTCCAAAACGTATAATCACATCAAGTACAATATTATCTGGAATGCTTCAGACATCCTTTACCAAGGGGGCAGCATGGGAACAAGTCTTCACCCGGAGAATTCTTTAGCTTGGATGTTCAAGCACTATGACCACAGAAGTACAACGTTAAAAATGCTAGGGACTTTGCAAGACTATTTTGGTGACTCTAGTCCTTTATGACTCTTTAATTTTCCCAATTTCAATATGGCAGATGGAGGTGGTGGGTGGGGCACAGGTTTGCAAGTGTGCCACATATTTTGCCCACAGAGCTCAGAGTAATTAAGTGGTCACTATGCAGGTTCTAGTGAGTACAGGTAACAAAGAATGGACTCAGTAGTGACAGGTATAATTTGGAGGGGGAAAGAGGAGTTAATTTACAGATTACAGGATGTTTAAAGTGAGGACTGACTATAACAACTACTTAGTTTACCATGTCACTAGGAGGTTTGAGGAGTGGACTTCTTAGTTTCATTGGTTTAGATTCTTAACTTCAGAGAATTCTCTGGTGAGGAAACTCCCTCTTTAAATGCAGACAGCATATTTTCTGAAAATTAATAGTCTTAGAGAGCTACCTAGAACACTGAGAAGTTACATGGCTTGCCCAGGGTCAAACAGTCATTATCAGCCAGAGGGAGGGCTTAAGCCCAGATATCTCTGGCTTTGACACTGTCTCTCTAGTCACTATACCATACTGCCTCCCTTTAGGGATACCTTAATAATAAGGTGTTTTTTAAAATCACCTTTCTATAACATCATGCAGTATTTACTATTTTAAAGTTTTCTTTTGCTTTCTGTTTCATATGTTGTCTAATATGGCATATCAAATATTTTTGGATATAAATAAATGGCAGAGTTAAATGAAATATAACATATTTACATAATTAGTATCTTTTTCCTCTAAAATAACAACACCAACATCTCCTCTAAGAGTCCATAATCAACTTTATAGAGGGATAAGATACAAAGTGTTATAAAGAATATAGGGGTCAGCCTTTAGAGTCAGAAAGACCTGAGTTCAACTGCTGCTATGAACATATTCTAATTGTGTAACTCATGGGCCAAATGCTGGACCTCGCAATTCTCTAGGCAATTCATTAAGACTTTAAGTTATAAACCAATTGCTGATCTGCATGGGTAGTGGAAGTTCCCACTCCTGGGAATTCCCTCCAGGGATGAAATCAACAGTCTGGGCTATGTGCCCATAAATGAATGGGGCCTAGTAGGGGACAGAATAGAAAACGAGCATTTTTTTTTCCTTATAGACAATTACCTGTATCCATTTAAGTGCATTTCTCAAATAAAAAAGAAACAATAGGCATTTTCCATTAGGATGATAATATACATTTAAAAAAATAAAGAAGAAAAATATTCGATTTTAGTAGCAATTATAGAACTTGTACCCTTAGTATATTTTAAGTATAACAGTACCTCAGTGGTTTTCTAAGTTGGGCCATAAATCACAGTAAAATCAGCACTGAAAGAAGTACTAGTAGACATTCTGAATATTTTTCCAATAGAGAAAATGTAAAAAACAAAAACAAAAAAAACACATGTAAGCTTCCCTACCCATGACGTGAAAAATAAAAGGAGTCAGTACAATTAGAAAGAGAAGGGGCGCATGGAATGTAAAATGAGGCTATGTTCTGAACCGTGTGCTTCACCAGTGGAATACTGTAGAATGTCGTTATTCTTTACATTGGGAAAAAATTGCACACTATTAATGGATAGATTATTCATGTGAACTGAAGCTGACTACTCCCTAATGCCCAGAAGGATCTCCTCTTGGTTTATCATATTCCAAAGCTTTTGGGAACCCTACACCAGACTTACTCCCATTGCTATCTTCCTTTATTCACCGACAACTCTACCCTCCTCCTCACCCGGAAGCAAGAGAAACAGACTTGACCCATCTGAAAAAAAGGGAAAAGAGAAGCCAAAATGTCCATTAGCCCTATAGTGGTGAATGACTTATTACTTGCAGATTGAATGTGGTTGTTTTTTGTTTTTGCTTCATTCTTGCTAGACTCTAGAGCTAATGAGAGATTAGGTGGAGGGAGGAATGGAGATTACTCAAGGAGAAACAAGTTGATCTCAGAGGCATAAGATAATTATGGAAGTAGAAATTATAAACTTGGTTGGGGGAAGTACCATGAGGATACTGAGGAGCCATAAAAAGCAGAGATTACACAAAAGGAAGGTCAAATTCACCTTGCTCTTCTCTCTACGTATCTACTTTAGGGTTCTTTGTTTCTTTATTTTTCAGACCTGTGATTTCATCAGTGTAGGCAACTCCAGGTATGGAAACTCCTTCCCCTCATTCAGATGACCAATATTTTTGTAATTTATAGCCTGAGTTGCTAGAGAGCATTATGATATTAAATGGCATGTCTGTGCTCAAACGGTTAGTATCCATTAGCCCCCTCACCATGCTGTCTCTTTTGCTAGGTTTTGAGGGTTTGAATACATTGGACTATGTGTAAGTTCCTAAGTATGTGACTTAGCTTGAAATAAGTGATCCCATGTAAATTAACCACCATCATGCTAGGTTATATAGATATCCCTCCTCCTCTCCTATACTATGAAATGTGGATTGCTTGCTATGGATTGAAAGTTAGAAGGGGAAAACACTGGTATTGCTACACTGAGTTAAATAAAGATATGAAAGAATATTCCTATCAATGTAATATGCTACTTGAATATGTTCAATAATATGGAGAATTCAGACAAGTAGGATGATTTAACTTTTAACTTTGGAATTATATGAGACATTAGAAACAGAATTAATCCAGAAATATTTTATAAGGATGGAGTGAAATAGAGAGAGAGGACATGGTACTTTTTGTCAAAGGAGAAGAGTTCTCTTTTTATTGGGAAAATTAAGAAGATAGTAAATAGACTGTAGGTCATCTGACAAGAGGGAATACATAGTTCTCAGAAGAGTATAAACGCTGTTGACTGGATAAATTATGAATGTTTCATATATAGTACACAACAGGGGGAAATCATAACTAACTATCAAAAATAGAAGTATAAGCCATATATCTACATCGCAAAAGTAATATGGCTATACTTATAGAAGGTCCCTCTGGATGTTAGGCATCATTTTATATCTTAAATTCCATAGCTTCCTATGCTAAGAGTAACACTAGTTTGGATTTTTAAAAATGCTATTTCTATGAGGACAATCTATTGCTCTTTAGCAAGAAAGGAAGAAAAATGAATAGAAAGTATGTGGATTATTTGTTCTTCACTAAAAAAGGGTAAATAAAGCAACCAGGGTTTGAGATAGGGTACAAAGAACGTTGCCATGGTTACATGCTTTCCCATATCAAATTAGAGCAGAATTTGTGTACTCGAGGTTTGTTGACAGCCTACATAGGCCATAAAAAGAATACAAGGCTAGAAGTTTGAAATCTAAATATATGCTGCAAAGTCTGTTGAGAGAAAGTTGGGTGAAGAAAGAGGCATCAGGAGAGCAACGGAGATGTTTGGAGGATCAGATGCCATTTCAGAAAAGGGGAATTTTTGTTTTGGATATGATACATAAAAAGTCTCTCCAAGTTTAAGAGAATCTTTTCTTTATAATAACAAAATCCTAGCATCCAACTAAGTTATTAAGAAGAGTCATTCTTCCTGGCATGTAAGTAGGAACAGGAGTTTCACCACTTGCCCAATAGTGTAGATGTCAATATGGAAACTGGAGATCTTCAAAAGAACAGCGAAAGAGTTGGTTACTCCTAAACAAGGACAAGGCAATACTTTCCTGCACATCTGCCCTCATTATTTTTTATGGATTATTTAACACATAGTGAATTCCCTATAGCACAGCTGCAGAATTCATATTGGGTTAAATACCCTTTTAGAAAGTAGTATGGTCAAATGTATAATCAAGGCACTGCCTAGTCTGTTTGCAAAAGGTTACACTTTCATTTGACTAGCATTGTCTTCATATATTTAACATAAGCAAACCCACACACACACACACATGCATATTTTAATTGTCTTAGTCTTATCCATGATATGTATGTGGTTACTTCATTTGCACATATATTTTTAGATGCAGAGAAACAGGTTATCTACAATAATTTTGCACCATATGAAAATAATTTTTGGTAGGTACTGGTCAATTAAATTAAAGAGACATTTTCTATAATTCATAACATTTTTTTCTTCCAGCTTTGTGACTTTATCACTTGTAGGAGAACTCTGGATATAGAAACTCCCTCCACTAATATCTGTAACTTATCTATAATCTATAGCATTATAGGGGTAAATGATTTACAAATAGTCACACAGCTAGAATGTGTTAGAAGTAAGATTTGAACCCAAGTCTTCCTGCCTCTGAGGCATCCACTCATTATGCCATACTGCTTTTCATAGGAATATTACAGAAAATCACTGTGGCATAAGAAATGATGAAAATTAACAGAGGAAGAGTAAAGCAAGCAGAACCAGGAGAACAATATACAATCAAATCAAAGACAATAAAACTAAAAAGAAGTTATACTCTTAGTAACTGTAAAGACTGATACACTCAATGCAAATTTGGATTGAGAGGAAAAGCTTTCAATTGGTATGTAGTTTGAAGTACTGACTTCTGGCTATTGCACTGAAAACAAAATTGCTGAGAATCCTTTTCACTATCTCTTACAAAGGTAGCTTAGCGGTATTTTTTAATCAGCCTTCTTTCAGTACTAGAAAGTTACTTAATACTCCTTAGTTGACTGGCCAGTTATGTCCTCTTCAAGGGCTCAGAACTACAACTGAAGGAGATGCTCTTCATTATAAGTGAGTAGTACAAAAATAAGAGGCATATGTAAAGAAAGGGGAGGAAGACAGAGGTGAAGCACATACTAACAGAGTCAGAGCTGGAAAAATGCATTGGCAATCATCTAGTTCAATCATTTTTCAGAAGAGGAAACCAAAGGGTGGACAAATGAAGGGAAGAATCAGACAAATGAAGACGTGTCCTCGCCCACATTTTTTGTCACTGCCACCTTGGATTTCAGGTCTTATGAGTTCTAGATGCATTAATATGTATACACATATACAAACACAAAGGTTAGAACACAATTATGTACAGTGAAGTTAATAGTAAAGAGGAGATATTCAAATGTATATTAACTCCAGGGCTATAAACTATGGCGACTTGGGAAGGGTGATAAATCTGTATCAGAAGTAACATTAAGGGCTACAGTGTCTAGGATATTTGAAATCCCTTTCATTTGTAGAAAATAATACTATCAAGTAATGAAACTGATTTCCATGTAGAGCTTCTAATCAGTTTCTACCACATAAGGCAGTTGGTGGCACAGTGGATAGTGTCAGGGCTGGAGTCAGGAAGACAAATGTAGCCTCAGACACTTATTAGCTGTGTGACCCTGAACAAGTCACTTAACTCCTGTCTGCCTCAGCATCCTCACCTGTAAAATGGGAATAATAACTGCACCTATCTCCCAGGGCTGTTGTGAGGATCAATTAAGATACCTGAAAAGTGATTAGCATACTGCCCAGTTCATAGTAAGTGTTACATAAATATTAGCTACCATTATCATTATTATTGCTATTAATATCATTAGATCCAATCACATTCAGAAGATGAAAAGTGAGACTGGTCTAGTTCCACAACTTTGGTCATTACGTACACCAGAAAGCAGATGCACCTTCATTCTCTGAACTTCAAGTTCAGAATCTCAATGTTACATGAGAGACCTAGATCTCTCTACCATTTCCTGATCTGCGCCATAGTTCCTAATCAGCAATCAGAAGTGACGGCAGGTCCATTTTCCTACCTCTTCTTTCACTCATGATTCTATACCGCACGCTTCTTACTCTGGGCCCAACCTCAGCTCCACTCCATCATCCTTGTTTAATTCCAAACTGTGTTACCTAGATGGGGATATTTGTTATCTCACAGGATGAGATGGTTTAGAGTTGGAAGGTATGCAAGTACCACTTGAAGAGCTCAAAACAAGTATGTATATTGGATAAACAAGGAAATGAAACTGCAAAGTCAGTATTGCATATATTTTGACTAAAGAGTTAACAAAATACCACAAGAGTGTTAAACTAAATGCATTGTTGTGATTCCCAATTATCATTCTAGCATCATACCATAGTAGATAGAAGCAAATTGAAATACGTACACCTATGTCTGTGACATCCCTTTACATAAAAAAGGAATTTTCATTCACACAAATGAAGAAGAGAGAGTATGAGTAAATATTCTTACTAAAATCAGTAATAATACAGCAAACTTCTTTGGAGGGATCTTTTTAAGTGCTGAAATTAAAATAAGAACCCATGTCTTCTCAATCCACATTCATTCCATACTGTCTTCTTCACACTCTTTGTTTCAAGCAAAGTCATATGTAACGGTTTTGAAATAGAGCCACTCCAAGGTTAAGTGACGCGACAGACAATTACACAAATACTACTTTTCAACAGTAGTTGAACAACATTTTATTCCCCTATTTCTAAACCACTATATTGTCAATTAATTTTCACTGAATATTTGCATAAACCTCACCTTCAAGAAATGATGTAAGAGATCATTTGTTATGCTTTGGTGAAGACAAAATTTGAATGCATTCTAAACTATGTTTATATACAGGTATGTTTCTGTGCTACTGCTCAATGTACACTGTATTGCAGTCATGAATCTGCCCGGTTTCTGTCAGTGAGGCACGCCAGATTCTAAACCAAATGAATGAGCAGAATCCAACACTGAGAAAAGCATTAATCTTGAGAAAAGCTTGTGTTGTTATTGTTGTTTTTCCTGGTAATCCTCTAGCTATTCTCCAGACTTCAAAGAGCCAGCAGAGGGAGCACTACGAAGTTTTAAAGTGATCTACCCAAAGGTTTCTAGTAATTTAATTCTACATATTTCTCTCTAGTAATATGCTTTGAATGACACAAATGATTGCCTTTATAGGCCATAAGTAGATACTATTTTACTTCAGAGAAATTTACCTCCCCTCTACTTCAACCTATCAATAAGTGAAAAATCACCCCAAAACAAAGAGAGTAGAAGACTAAACACAACCTGCATCAGCATTCCTGGGTGTGTGACACCTTATGAGAACTTATAGATGAAGACTCAAGTTTCCAAAATAGTAAGTCCAATCTTGCCCCAGGTTGACTAACAATTCTCAGAAATGAATACGACGAGTTAGTAAAGAGAAGGGTAATGAGTGGGAAGGCTTTCTTTTTTGCCCCTAGCCTGATGTAGTCAATACTACCAGCTAGAACAGATGAGGGTGCCTGCACAAATAAATGATTGCAGTGAATGCTATTTCTTAGTTCTATGTCTGCTAGAACATGTTTTTTATGGGTACAGAAATGGAATCCAAAAATTATCACCAAAAAAAAGTATCTTCAGGATGATAGAAGCCAAAGTTATCTAATTCCAATCAGTTCTTAGCCCAATGACTCATTTACAGACATTTCATTTCTCACTTAGCACAAAAAAGTCAAGCTTCTCCTTTAATAGCATAACATCTTAAATACTAATTATTGTTTTTCTGAGAACATGAGGTCTAATAAGATGCAAAGATATTTAGAATTTGTGCCTCATTTATATGAGGCTAGGGAATCCTACAATGTCAAGCTTATATGAGAGAACATTCTTAGTATTCCCTAGATAAGAATGAACATTATTTACACTAGGATATTATTTATGGTTTGAACATGTCTATTCATTGCTAAAGTCAAAATTGTGTTAAGTAATTTTTAACATGAACATATCCCTTCTCCATATTTATAAATAACATTAAAGCCTGATAAGTGTGTGGGAATAAAGGTACACTTTTAAGTTTTATTTAATAATATATATAATACTTCTTAACTGGAATAATCATGGAAGAATAGCTCTTGGTCAATGTTAAATGTTGCCTTTCTTGGTTAATATATTCAAAATTTACTTATATTTTAAGCAACTGAACTCTACAATTTATATTTTCTACCTTTTAGTGATAAATATTACATTCATTTATTAAGGAAATGCTTTTAAAAATTGGGATTATAAGCTGTAGAATTAAAGTCCCAAATAGATGAACATTATTTGTAACAGGTAATTTTAAAATAACAAGATGGGGGGGGGGGGGCAAGGTCAGATAGCGATTTGTCTGAAAAAGTTCTGTAAAATTTAGTGAACTAAAAATTCAGTATGAGTTAACAGTGCATTTGAGAAATGCCTCATTTTAGAAAGTCCATTGACTAGCTGGACAGCACACAAAGTAGGGCAACCAGGATATCAGAGGGTCTGGAATTCATGTGTGACAATGATGAAGATGATGATGATTTATACAATGCTTGAAGATTTGCAAAGCACTTTACAAATATTTTCTAATTTTACCCTCACAAAAACCCTGGGAGGTAGGTGTGATTATATTCCTCATTTTACAGATGAGGATACTGAGGCAGGCAAAGGTTAAGTCACTTGTCCAGGGTCACAAAGCTATATAATGGCTTAGGCAACTCAGGTTTTCTTGACTGCATTTAGTATCCACTATCATATGAGGTTCCGGTGAAGGAACTAGGGTTGCTTAGTGTGGGGAAATGATGGCTCAGGGAAGTCATGATAGCCATCTTCAAACACTTGAAAGACAGATACATGAAAGACAGATTGGTTTTGATTTTTTTGGCCCCAAAGAGCAAAGGTAGGAGTAATGGATAGATGTTCCAAAGAGGCCAATTAATGCTTAAAGGAAAAACTTCATTATCAGAACTATTCAAAAGTAGAATGGAATGACTTTGGAGGTAGTGAGTTCCTTCTCTTATGAGGTCTTCATGTAAAGGTTGGATGACCACTTCTCTAGAATGGTGTGGTAGGTATTTCATTTCAAGTATGTATTGGACTAGATGGCCACTGACTCTAAAATTCAGGGATTAAATTATAAATGTGTAAGTGTAGAGACATATTTTTAAAATATTCAGTTTGAAGGAGAATGCTGGTATATTACCACCATATAAATACAAAAATTCATATGAGTAATATTACTATATTAACAAAAACATTGTTCTATGATGCTAAACACTTCTTTCTTTCCCACTGAGGTATAGCATGAAGAGCCATAGACTAAAAATAAAAGACCTGAGATCTTTTCCTGGCTCTACCACATACTAGCTGTGTGACTTGAAGTGAAGTCCCTTGACACTTCTAGACCTCAGTTTCCTCACTGAAAAGTGGTCACAATAATGACTATTTCAAATGATTTACATGAAGAGCAAAAATAAAAACTGAACTAAATGAAAGCATCTTGTAAGCTATAAAACATGAAACAAATATATCTAATTATCATCAACTAAACAATATCAATTCTGAACCTTTGTAGCATCTGGGTTATCACTGTGTTTAATAAATTTTTTTTCTATATGTGCAGTGATATATTCATTAAAAGACTAAAAGAATAAAGTAAAAGAAGATAAACCCTAAAGTGAAGATATTTTTAAAAATACTTATTTACTCAGAATTCTGGTCCAATTAATTTTATTGCCCACCTCTTTATTGCTATTCACTAAAGGACATTTTCCAACTGAGAAATGTGACTAAATACTGAGAAGTATGACTAAATATTGGTATATCTATCAATCAATCAGCATTTATTAAAAACCTTCTATGTGCCAGGCACTGTGCTAGATCATAGGGTTTGTTGCAAAGACAATATCTTTGAATGTGTGTATTGAAAACAATACAAATAAAACTTAATACTATACTTAAGCATATATATCAAAGGCATTTCTGAACAAAAATCTTAACTATTTCAATTTACTTTAGGGTATTACCTAACACATAGAATACAAAACACTATTTTAAGGTTCTTGTTGAGGAGTTTTATCAAAGTACAAGACATATAAAAGGGGCAAAAGATGGAATAATTTTCAACCATAAAAAGGTATTTTATCCTATTTTGGAGGAACCTGGAATTCAGCTAACAGTTCCCAACTGTGTGAGAGACTTTTTGATAAAGATCGCTTTTCAAGTAAGCTTAAGGAATTCTTTAAAAAAAAAGAAAAGGCTATTTTCTACTATCTTCATTGTAGTTTTTAACCAATGAAATTAACAGCAAAAAGCATTTTTCAAATATTCAAAATATCTTAAAAGAATATACTTTCTAAACTGACAAAATCAATAAAGATTTATACCAATGTCAAAGCCTCCAGTGTAGACTATTAAGTAAATCCCACTTAAGGTTGCAACTGTTAAATAAAAAGCAGTATATCTGCACTACACTATGTTTTTGTCTCTCACATGAGACGTCTTCATGCTTTTAGAGCAGTCTTTTTAAAACTATGCCACATACTTATTGTCAGGACTATATAGCCTCAAAAATGTCTGAGGAGAAAAAATGTTAGGAATTTATCTTGGTACAATCCTGCTACGAATACCTGAGATCTGAAGTCCGAAATATCAAGGTTAAGAAACACAAGAATCATCCTGAAAATAAAATGAAAATGAAAGCACAAGACAATCAGCTTTGTGTGGCAGTTTTGTTTTAATTAAAAGAAGGTTGCTACGGCATTTGGAGCAGAGCTTCCAAGTAGTAAGGATATTAATTATTTTTCATTTTTTGAAGATACGATAACAAAAGACAACAGTCTTTAGAAAAGGATTATTTAATGATAATGACAACCAGTATATCACTATTGAGCTACCGAAAAATACTTAATGAATGTGCCCAATGTTTTTCTTTCCCAACGATTCCTTTCAATATGAGTTTATGATACTTAACATCCATTATATAAAGAAAAAATTTTTTGTAAAAGTTATCTTTTTAAATGATTTCCTTCCTAAACTGAAATATGGCAAAAAAAAAAATTAGAGAGTCATCCAAATACTATGCTTCTTGCTAAGTTTTCCTTTCTTGACTAAAGGTTTCCAAGGAGTTAAATTACATATTCCTATAACGTAGAAAAACTTTGTGAACCTTGTCAGCTTCAGAATTACAGTTAGCATGTACAAAGAATAACAGATCATCTCTAACAAAACATTTTTTACTTTCCCACTATGGCCACCTATATCCCCTGCTGCCCACACATTCCTTTCATTTTAACAGATTAAAATATCAAATCGCAAATGAAGACTAAGTGATGTCAAGTGTTCAAAGGAACTAAATTATAGATAAAGGTAAAGTGGTGTCACTAAAGATTTGTTAGACTTCTCTCTCTACTTACACTTTCTGATGAAATATGTATGTTAACATGAAATGATGAAAACAAATAAAAGAAATAATACAAACATAATGGGAACAGTACTTAAAATTATGTTTCATGGCTAACTTTAGAATATTAAAATCTTATTTTTATTTTCACAATTAAAGATTATTGAATTACAATTATTTGAGGAGAAAAAAATTTTCTTGACTCTTGGTCATGCACTAAGCAAATTCATGTAATAAATGCAGAGAATTTATCTGTATGTTACTAAATATGCAGATGACTGGGGCACATTGCATTGTTTTTATATTAACTCAGCAGCTCATGAAATCGAAAATTAAAATTTAAAATGTACATGTTTCAAATAAAATCAAATTACAAAAGAAAACTTTGTAACAATAAACATTTTATGTAAAATACATAAAAATGAAATTACATGTATGAATGCTTACTACTTGCAAGCTATTCTTTATTACTTACTCAGGGATAAAAATACATTTCCCATAGGTATCAATTACTTAAGCATATAATCTTCATGGACCTTAAACAATACCTCTGAAACAAAAGGAAGATTATCAAAGACTTTCAAAAATGCCTGTAACGGCTTTTTTTCTCTTTTTTAAATCCAGGGTTATAATATGTTACTCTGGATAGTATTTATAATGCTTTTAAAGAAAATTCGGAATATAATTTCTAAACTAAGAAGCTTTAGAAAGACACACAAGTATTGTACTAGATATAAGACTTAGTAAAAATAATAATAATTATAATAAACAATCGTGCCAATTTTTCAGGTTATTTTATTAGAAGTCTACAAGCATTTTAATAACAGAAGACCCTCCATTATTTTTAGTATGGCATACTTGATCTGATCAGAAAAAAAGTAAATTATAAATATTGTTCAGATATATGCTTGGTATTATGATATGTAAAGGGGAAGAAGAGCCTTTCCAACTGTGCGAACAAAAATTAAAAGTCATGGGGAAAATCTCTGTCCTAAAAAAGTTTATTTTAAAACTACTGGGAAAAAAATACATTATTTCATATTCTGTGTCCTCAAAAGAAACTTCTGCAATTTCCTCATTGCGACTATGAACAAGCACAAAATAGGTTCTAATAGCTTTAGCAGTATATATGTGTGTGTGTTTGTGTGTGTGTATACACGTATACATATACATATATTCAGCTCTTTTGAACATCTATAAAACATAAAAAACATTTTAATGTGGAGATGATACAAGAACACTCATTCAGAAGAAAACCATCAAAATTTACCATGTGTGGTAATACTGAGGAAATTCTCTAAGCTCAACATTTTCCAGCAAATTCTCTTACTCTTGTTTAACATAACTGCATGTTTTCAGGGAATGAAATTGTTTTGACCATAAATGCAGACTTAAAACTATTTACTAGCAACATTAACTTCTGTGCATGCAAACAGAGAACGCTGCGATGCACTCCAATAAAAGTCAAAGCAGATTTTGCATTATTTAGTGTAAGAAAATAACTAAGGCATATGGTTTTTATAACCACTTCATTCTATGGTAAAATATTTAGAATAATATAAGTATTAGATTTCACAACTTAAAATTGAACATTGAAATCTATAATTATGTTCCTTTTTTATATATTGGATTTAACAATGAAATTTAACTATGGATTTTTTTTAACTATGAAAAATAAGTGCCTAAGATAATTCACTTTAGATACTTATATAAGATTTTTTAATTTAGTATCACATTTTGGTGGAACAGAAACATGTTAATGACCAGAAGGTGGTTTGAAAATGAGACTTCTGGCTCTTTGGAAACCCAAGGCAAACTAAATAAAAATTATGCCATTAAAGAAAAAAACAGAAAATTTTGTAAATTATATATATATATATATATATATATATATATATATATATATATGTCAAATTACAACTTTTCAATAAAATGAGTTTGGCACAAGGCAAAGAAAAGTCCACCTACAGTTTGTTTTGTTAACTGTATAAGTCACAAAATTAAATTTATATTCTACATAAATTAAAGACATAACAATGTCCCTTAATCTTCGCATTTAAGTATGTAGAAATTTGCATTCTTGTATATTACTCTTCTCTTCCCTTTGATCTTCCTCAGTACTCAGATCACTGTTAACTATTCTGGGTGGTCTCCCATCAGGATTCGGTGATCAGTGTCTTTCTCTATTGGTTGCCTTCTAGGGATTCCTATCAGCTGTATTCTTACATGCATCTGACAACTTTATTAGCTCACTCAGATTGTGCTTCAGAACATCTCCATAGCACACATACCCTTTCTCAAACAATCACACTTTTGTAGTTGACTCAGAACAAATAATTATATGAACACTTCAGCTGTTATACTCAATAATAAGGTCGAAATGAAGAGAAATTTCACATTATGTGTAAGTCAGGGCTTGGTTTTCATGTTCAGGCTCAAAAAATCAATTCCAGATTGATTTTTGTGTATATATCGTTATTGTCAGAGGATTAATTGATGAATTTTTCATTTGATGAGTCAGGTGGAATAGGCTCTAAGGCACTCAGTGAGCAGAATTCTAATTTACTATGGTTCCTTGTACTATGCAGCAAAACCATCAATGGTGATATTTTATCATAATTTATTTGCTCCAAAAATGTTGAGTTTAAGGTCTCAAAGCAAAATAAAAATAATCTATTAGTTATCCTTGTGCAACAACTGCGTACGATTAAATCATGTGTCAAAAAAACTGATTTAAGCCTTTAAAAAGGCACAAATCTCCCTTTGATTCAACATGTCAGGAGTGCTTTCATATTTTGTTATGACCTAAATCTGGGATATAGCAGGATGAATCTCAAATGACTAGCTATTTAAAAGGCAAACATATATGCAAACACATATATAACATCCAAAATTACCAAATTATGTACTGCAAACTACATAGTATACTGCAGTCAACATTGCAAACATTTCATAAATATGATTTTAACAACCTGCCAGAGTTCTGAAATGTATTTCTAAATTTAAGGAAATTTTAATTCAGTTCAGAAGTAGTACAAAAATGCTTTTGGTGCTGAAAATTCCAAATTAAAATGACACTTAAAGGAAAGATTATATGCATTTTCTTTATTGAACACATTTTTCTAAACAGCCCTCTCAGGAGATATTGCCTCCTTAATTGAATTCAATAAACGCTTGTTAAGGACCTACTATGTGTGAGACACTATGATAAAATTACTGGCATTTTCACCTATTTTCTAAAAATGATTAAGAGATACATAAATAAATGTATCAAGTTTTTCTTGACTATTCTGGCTTTCGAAGTTTCCCTCCTCCCTTACCCCCCCCCCCCACCATGCTTCTGAACTTGAAATAGCAGAGGATGTTTTCTAACGTAGCCATATTTTCAAGAATTTAGTATCTGCAACGACTATAGAATTTTTCACACATCAATTTAATATGGTGACAGAGACTCTTCTCAAAGTAGTGATACAGAGTACATGTGCATGTATTTAGAAGGAAACAAGTTCATTTCCTTTGCCTAAATATCAAAAATATCATTATTTAATATATTAAAACCTTTTCAACATTCAATTCATTTCTCATTACAAGTCCTGAACAAAGCTTTTTATCTCCAGCAATTGCACTGTGTGTTACTCTGAATCACCTTTCCCCTTCACCTTCTTTTTTGGTAGTTTTTCCTTTTTTCCAGGTTCACAGTTGGAGAGAAGCAGATGGTCCAGACCAGTCTAATTCCCTCCAACTGGATCATCTCCCAAAGCTCCCATATACATGTAAAGAATCAGTAGTCTGAAGGCCAGGAACTGAATCTTTCTATACCAATCAACAATGTTTTCAGTTATCTAGGGAACAAGTCAGTTATGATGCATGTACTTCCCGAGCGCTATGAACTGTCTTCACAGAACTATTAGCATCAAGGATAAGGAGCAAGAGTCAGATTCAACTAAGACTAATATCACCCCCTACCTCTCTTGATGCATGCAAGTTTCTCCCTTGCTTCCCTGGTGCCCCTGCCACTTCCTTTTATTACTCCATCCTCCTTAGAATCAATTGCCAGGAACCAAAGGGTTTGCAAGGAGAGACTATCTAGGCCCATCAACAGACTGAAACTGATTCCAAGTCAGTTTTTGTTGACCTGCTGCACCCTCTTAGAAAGTGACAAGTGGAGAGCAGGGCTCTATGAACTTTATCTCTCTCCCAGGCCCAAGTTCTATGTGCTTTCAGGATGGAAGCATAATGATGAAAAGAGACAATAAATACAACTTTGTCCTGTACACAGTCTTTTTTTTTCCTTACCAGTTAGCACAACTCCCTAAACCCAATCTTTAAATCTTTCTAACAAAGACATAAATTTATGTTTGCCAGTTCAGCATTGGTTTCTATACACTACAAGCTCAAACTTTACTAAATGAAATATCCCATCTGCCAGAAATGCACAGGTAAAAGGTGGTTTCTTAAAGGATTCCTGTTTCAATGTCTGGGTACACAAAAAAATCACATTCTCTTAGGGTAATAACTCTCAGCAACTCAGCCAAGAAAGATGTAACAGCCTGCTGGTGGATCTTGCTACTATGTTCTCTCCATCCTAATCCATCCTCCAATCAGTCAACAAATGGATTTTCCTAACGTGCAGGGCCAATCATGTCACCCTACTACTCAATAAACTCCAGGAGCTCCCTATCACATCTAGGTTCAAATACATATTCTGTGTTTGGCATTCAAAGCCTTTCATAACCTGATCCTCTCCTGAACCTTTCTAATCTTTTTATACCTTATTTATAATCTTTTTATACCTTACTGCCTCCACAGACTCTGATCCAGTGACACTGGCCTCGTGGCTGAACAAGACACTGCATCTGTTGCCTCTCGGAATTTTCTCTGGCTATCCCCCATGCCTGGAATGCTCACTTATCTTTTAAAGGAAGTGTTTCTCAATCCCTCAGAATTCTAGTCCTTCTATTAATCCTAATTATCCTGTATAGTTTGTTGTGAATATATTTGTTTCTATGCTGTCTCTCCCATTAGGTGATAAGCTCCTTGAGGGCAGACTATCATTTGCCTCTTTTTACACCCTTAGTGCTAAGCACAATGTCTGAGAAACAGCAGGTTCTTGATAAATATTTAATGATTGTACTGTACTGACAAGGTACTTCCAGACACAGAAGCTTCCAATACACTACACAAAGGTTCCCATCTTCTACCTACCATTTAATTCCATTTTTACTCTTCAAGGGGGCAAAAGGAAGAGAAAGGAAACAGGAGAGAAATTTAAATAATACAAAATCTAACTTGTTAACAGCTCTTTTAAAGCTTCTAACTAATGGCTAAATCACTATTTCAGAGAACATGTGAATTTTGCTTTATTAGTTACATTAACAGTATCATTATAATAATTTAAAATTACTATATGAATTAACAATGAAACTAACATGATTTAAATAGTCACAAGAATTGGAAAACAGATCTTTTGAGAATATGTCCTTAATCCATGAGACTCTCTTCTTTCAATGGAATTAAAAAATATTCTATTTTAAATCATCTATGAGCATCCAAATATTTTATCATTCAATTATGTTAAATTATATTTAGTAATACTAGCAACTAGATCATTAACTTCCCCACGCCAAATAAATTGCTTTCGTGATCCCTATGTTATACTCTGAATACATCACTAAGCTTGAAATCACAATTCAATTTGTTTGAAAACACATTTAGCTAAATTGATTAGTATACTTAAATTATTAAAAATTAGACTAATATGTAATATAATCCAAGACTGTAATTTTAGAGTCAAAGTAAGGTAGCTCTATTATGATAGTGATGAAAAATGTTTGTTATCAAAAGCCTTTGCAGATCTTTTCCATTTTTCTTCTGTTTGTTGGCCCCTTCCATTTTCATCCTTAATGCTTTCTGGATGATTTTGCTAAGTAGGGTCTCTCCAAGCTTTCTTTATAATGGTTTTACCCTGCACCGCTCCTCTCTGTTTTAGGAAGCAATACTACCCATGTTCTTCCATCATTCTTCTTCATAAGATTTTTATAAATAAGTTTAGATTCTAAACTAGTGCTGCCTTTGGCTGACATAAATCTCTCCCCTTGGCAAGGAAGTCAAATGTTTGCTGACTAAGGCAACTTTTATTCACTTTTGTCTCCTTGTTATGGCAAGTCATTTAGTCCCAGATGTGTTTATAAAAATAGAAATAGTGCTAAAGAGAACAAATACAGGAAAAGCAACTGGATTAGACCAAGTGTACATAGAGGACATCAGCAGTGGAGACTACACAGTTGTGAGAGCCTTGAGGAAGTGATTCCCAAGGTATGAGAAGGCAAAGTGCCAAAGTAATAGGAGAAAAACCTAAGATCTTGTTAATACTGAAAAAAGATAAGTAAGAAATACTGACCCATATGTTTACATTTTGATTTTTATAAAATATTTATGATAATCATCTACACGTATATCGAGGGAATTCTATTACAATACGGGTAGGAACAGGCAGACTTTTCCAACCGATGATCCAAAGCGGACCACATCTTTACCATCATTCAACATTCACTTGAGTATAAAGAATATAAGATCCTACTATGCTTATTGTTTATTATAAAAAAGCATTTGACTTGGTATGGCAAAATAACACCTTTAAGGCTCTCCTCCAACAAGATGTCCATATATCATTTGAGATTCCTTGACACATGCAACAATGGAGGCAATTTTATTCAAAAATCCTTTGGATCACTTACATCAGGGAAGGTTTTGTTCAAAGACACATTTCACATCATTCAAAAATAGTTTCTGGAGGACTTCTTTGGCCATTGGGAATGTATCTTCATTTTCCACTGTGTGCTGACTTCCCTCTATGACAGTGGTATACTGAACAAACATATACTTTTTGGATCAGACTTCAAAACACTGTAGAGTCTAATGGAAGACAGACATAAACTCGAAAGACTTTGAACTAACCATTCACGCAGGAAAAGCTAAGTGGATGAAAAATGTGCCTATCATTCCAAATCAATATTAAGAGTTAAGTACAAGCAAACTAGAAAATAGACCATCTATAGTACTTAGCCATAAGTGTGTGTGTACACATACACACACACACACACACACACACACACACACACACACACACACACATGACATACCCTCCAAATGGACAATAAATTGGGCCCAGAATTAAAGAGATAGCCTTTAGAAAAATCCAAAGTTCTTTTCACATCCCCAAACTATCCCAGAAACAAAGGTCCATTTTTTATACCAACATTATACTTGTCATGGTGCATTGCTGCAAATCACAGAACACTAATGCCTCCATGTATTAAACATAAGGATCATGCACAAAGAAATGAAGAGGTACATGATGGATATAAATTAGACTAATATATAACACAGGCTGTAAAATAAAACAAATAAGAACCTTATATGAATCAGAATAAAGGCTATCAAGGAAATAATGACTGAAAAAGAAGGGCTTTTATGATGAAAATGAGATATAAGACATAGGAAGTATTCCACTTTTACCCTTGAAATTTCACAAATAAGGGAGGATACCCTGTGACAGTCTTAAGGGAACACAAAGATAAAATTCATGCAAATATGGGTAGGCACGGATGGGTAATGAGCTATATCGATGGCAGCAACATCCAAATAAATGAGATCCATGTATCTGAGAATGAAATAGAATACCAGAAATGAGGAATATGTAGAATAATAAGTTACGAATTCCATTAATCTCTGAAATCCTATTTTAACTTGTATCTTAATTATCAGTTAAATATATTTAATGTTTGACAAATCTGCCTTAAAAATTTTAGTTACAATTCACGGTTGTGGGAACACAGGCGCAAGTATCTATTAAGCATCTGCTATGAGCCAGGCACTGTGCTAAACACAACACAAATATTACACAATATTTGATCCTCACAATAACTCTGTGAGGTAGGTGCTATTATTCTCTAACTTACAGAAAAACAAACTGAGGCAAAAGAGAGGCTATGTGACTTGCCCAAGGTCACACAGCTAATAAGTGTCTGAGTTTGGATGTGATATTAGGTCTTCTTGACTCCAGGTCCAATGCTCTAAGCACTATGCCACCTAGCTGCCCAGGTTATTATGGAAAAATACCCTTTTAAGAAGACAATTTTAAAACTTTAAAACCTTTTTTAAAACAATGGAAATCTTACTAAACTACATAAGATATTTCCCTGCCTTAGCTAAAGAAGTAAGCAATGTATAATTTGACATTTTCTTCATGGCTTAGATTACTATCATTTTTCATACTATGCCATATACATAAAGATGAATTTGAGACACTGGGGTGAATTTATTGTGATTCCAGGACATAACATGAAATAAGTCTCTCCCCTGATGTCAGATCACTCTTTTTCTTTTGCCTTTTTACCTCAAAGTAGAATATGGCTCATGCAGTAGCATAATAGTCTAGGCAGCATAACATTGCTGCCTTTCCGAAAATCAAACTACTGAATCAGAAGTTAAAGCATCATTTATCTTTATTGTCTTTATTGACAACCTCTGGCTTTTCTAGCAGGGTTCAAAACATTCTATTTTTCAGCATTAGTCATTACGCAACTCCAGCACCAAGTCTCTGACTTAGACGCATTATCTTCATGAAGAAGCACTACCATCTTGTGGGCTTTGGAATATTATCACTAAAGACAGTTAAAAAACAGGTTAAATGTTCTGAACTATATTGTACAAATGGACAGCATTTGGGGGCTAATCAAGATTTAATTGGTCACAGAACAGTTGTGGGTTTGCTATCCAGGATAAAAGTCATGGTTGAAACAAGTGAGGGGATCAGTGGTATAGGTAGTTGGCATGTAGTAGTCAAAGTTAAATTACTACCCAATTCATGTGCACTACTCTTGGTTAAAATGTTGATCAAGATAAAGAGAATACATCAGATGAATGACGGAATGAAAAAGAATTTATTAAGCACTTTATAAACACTGTGCTGAGTGCTAGACATTCATACAAAAACAAGACAGTCCCTGTTCTCAAGGAGATCACATTCTAATGAGGGGGACAACACATCTAGGTTTCAGCTGCCAGTCAGATGGAGAGGCCTCATGGTTCATAGGGGGAAACAGCAAAGCAGATGATCATGCATTTTCTTTCATGGTTTTCCACTGATAAAATTCACATCTATTTCTGATGACGTACCATTTGACAGCGCCAGCAACTTTGGTGATGCGAATTTTTTTTTCCAGGTCTTCACTAGTTGCGGCTGCTAAGGAGAAAGGGGCATAGCTCCTGCAGAAGCCTGGATGATATCTGTAATAGCTGGGCTGGATGCAGGGCTGGTGGACAGGAGCACTGGTATTATTATCAGGGTTCTTAGGCTGTGCCCAGGCTCTCTCCATCAGGATCAGAAGGTATTAGTGGTCAAGGTAGTTTAACTTACCTGGCACATGGTGCTTCCTGTTTCTCCCTTAGGGTAATTTGTTAATTTACCTAAGCTGGTTGTCTCCCCCGTGAATAGTATTTGGGCAAGAGTTGGTGAGGCTAGCTGATCCCTGTGAATGGGTTGCTGGACGAGAAGATGGCTATGGGGACTGGTCTGGAAGATAGGCCAGTGATGAAGGGAGTCATTGATGTACCCACAACTCTTTGGCTTAGGGTCCTAGCCCATCTCCATTGAGGTGAGAGGGGACATAGTAGAAGTGGTATTAGTGATTTGACGAGTAAATTTCTAAATTTTGTGAGACACCATGAAAGAGCTCTTAAAAGTATGTAGTTGGAAGAAACAGCCCAATATAATGAAAAATTAACTTATATATCATGGATGGATTAGATTTCTAGTTGACAATTACTGAATCATAACTTTATAATTTGATACTTTAAAAATCCTATCAATAATTATTTAAGAGTTAGACCTACCCATGTAGGGGGAGGGTAAAAATGGGGAGAAAATTTGTAATTCAAACTCTTGTGAAAATCAATGCTGAAAACTAAGTATGTTAAATAAATAAATTAAACCCTTAAAAAAAAAAAAGAAATTAGACAGTATGAGCCCTTACAAATCCCAAAATCCTATCATCTTGTGATCTCTAATTCCTCTCTCTTCTTTGTTCCTTATATCGAAACAGATAGGCTTCTCAATTCTTCCTTCATAATTTCTCTGAATTCTTCCCTGCTTTTCTACAAATACAGAAGTTATTATAATACCATCCTGATTGGTTTTTCTGACTCTAGTCTTTTCCATCCTTCTCGATCCATCTTCCAGAGCCCTTTATAATCATTTTCCTAAAGCATGGCTCTCCTGAAACATGCTCAAACATCAAAAAGGGTTAACTGAATCAAATTCAAACCCTTCTGCCTGGCAACCAAGGCTCTCAACCAAAGGTCTCCTCATCTCCCCATGCTATCTGAACTTATTGCTCACAGTTGCCACTCTAGCTGGATTAGACTCCTCAGTGCTCTTTCTGACATACCATGTCCATTTCTACCTTTAAGGATTTTTGTGCTTGTGCCATATTCCTTTCCTTGAATGTTTTCCTAATTTTCTAGGAAAAGTTCAACACTTTTTAAGAAGTCTTCCTTTATTACTACTAAACCCACTCATCTTTCTTAGGATTTTCATAGAATATAGCAGTTATTATCTATGTCATAATATTTTGGAGGATTCTGTTGTCCCAGCACTTATTATAATGCCTGGTACATAGTAGGCCCCTGACTGTTGTAACAATTTCTCTTGTATTATGCCTTTAACTATCTACTCTATTTCCCTGTTGTGAGGGAAGCATTTTATTTACCATTAAATGCTTTTTAATCGTAAGCAGTAATAACTGCAAACTAGATCATGTCTTCTTCAAGGGTTGAGACCAAATACATACTTTGTCTCCACATATCACCCGAAAAGTTTCTAGACACACGGTAGATAGACAATGCAAACAATACAATATAATGTCGATAAAATGGGGGGTGGAGGAGGAGGAGGAGCTGCTAAGGACTACTTTGTTTTTGACTTTGCAATCCCAGAACCTAAAATGATGCCTGGCATAAACAAAAAATCTAAGAGGTACTGTAGCAAGCAAACACTAAAGCTAATAAAAAAAAATAAATAAAAGCAGAGATGTGGGACGCTACTAAGAAATCTACAAGTTTAAGAGTAAGAAAACTCAGTCCAGTCAGTAATTCAATTTTCCCCCTACTTCTCTGATTTTAAAAAGTCTAACACTGGGAAATTCAAAAGATTTAAAATACCAATTAATTTTCTCTTTTTGCTTTACTATGTAAAATATGATAAATTACAAAAAGTAAAAAACCCAGATAGAAGTCAGCCATAAAACATGACATGTTCCTGGGTTTTGGTCTGGACTACATTTCATCCATGTAGGGAATTCCTAGTGTAGAAAGTACCTTAACACTTCACACTTTTCAAAGGACTTCGCACCTTCATGATTGCAAATGTGTCTATTTCATTCTTTTTAAAAAATATTTACTTATTTTTAGTTTTCAACATTCATTTCCATATGTTTTAAATTTTCTCCCCCTTCCTCCCCTCTCCCATCCCAAGACTGCATGCAAATCAATATAGGCTCTACACATACATTCCTATTAAACACATTTTATTTTTTTTTAAATGCAATTTATTTATTTAACATATTTGGTTTTCAGCATTGATTTTCACAACAGTTTGAATTACAGATTTTCTCCCCATTTCTACCCTCCCCCCCCACTCCAAGATGGCTTATATTCTGGTTGCCCTGTTCCCCAGTCAGCCCTCCCCTCTATCACCCCCCTCCCCTCTCATCCCCTTTTCCCTTCCTTTCTTGTAGGGCAAGATAAATTTCTACGCCCCATTGCCTGTGTATCTTATTTTTTAGTTGCATACAAAAACTTTTTTTGTTTTAGAACATCTGATTTTAAAACTTTGAGTTCCAAATTCCCTTCCCTCTTCCCTTCCCACCCACCCTCCCTAAGAAGTTGAGCAATTCAACCTAGGCCACACATGTATTATTATGTATAACCCTTCCACAATACTCATGTTGTGAAAGGCTAACTACATTTTGCTCCTTCCCAACCCATCCCGCTTTATTGAATTTTCTCCCTTGATCCTGTCCCCTTTCCAAAGTGTTTGTTTTGATTACCTCCACCCCCATCTGCCCTCCACTCCATCATGCCCCCCGCCTTTTATTTTTTTTTTATCTTCCTCCCTCTTCTTTCCTGTGGGGTAAGATACCCAACTGAGTATGTATGGTATTCCCCCTCAGGCCAAATCTGATGAGAGCAAGGTTCACTCATTCCCCCCTCACCTGCCCTCTCCCCTCCTCCCATAGAACTGCTTCCTCTTGCCACCTTTATGCGAGATAATCCACCCCATTCTATCTCTCCCTATCTCCCTCTCTCAGTATGTTACTCTCTCATCCCTTAATTTCATTTTATTTCTTTTAGCTATCTTCCCTTCATCCTCAACTCACCCTGTGTCCGCTCTCTCTCTTTTACATATATATATATATATATATAAACACATATATATATACACATACATACACATACATACATATACACATAGATACATACATACATATTCACTTATATATATATACATAAACATATATATATATACATATATATATGCATGTTCCTTTCAGCTACTATGATATTGAGGTCTCATGAATCATACACATCATCTTTCTATGTAGGAATGTAAACAAAACAGTTTAACTTTAGTAAGTCCCTTGCAATTTCCGTTTCTTGATTACCTTTTCATGCTTCTCTTGATTCTTGTGTTTGAAAGTCAAATTTTCTATTCAGTTCTGGTCTTTTCACTGAGAAAGCTTGAAAGTCCTCTATTTTATTGAAACTCCATATTTTGCCTTGGAACATGATACTCAGTTTTGCTGGGTAGGTGATTCTAGGTTTTAATCCTAGCTCCATTGACCTCCGGAATATCACATTCCAAGCCCTTCGATCTCTTAATGTAGAAGCTGCCAGATCTTGGGTTATTCTGATTGGATTTCCACAATACTCAAATTGTTTCTTTCTGGCTGCTTGCAGTATTTTCTCCTTGATCTGGGAGCTCTGGAATTTGGCAACAATATTCCTAGGAGATTTCTTTTTGGGATCTATTTGAGGAGGCGATCGATGGATTCTTTTAATTTCTATTTTGCCCTGTGGCTCTAGAATATCAGGGCAGTTCTCCTTGATAATTTCCTGAAAGATGGTATCTAGGCTCTTTTTTTGATCATGGCTTTCAGGTAGTCCAATAATTTTTAAATTATCTCTCCTGGATCTATTTTCCAGGTCAGTGGTTTTTCCAAGGAGATATTTCACATTGTCTTCCATTTTTTCATTCCTCTGGTTCTGTTTTATAATATCCTGATTTCTCATAAAGTCACTAGCTTCCACTTGCTCCAATCTAATTTTTAAAGTAGTATTTTCTTCAGTGGTCTTTTGGACCTCCTTTTCCATTTGGCTAATTCTGCCTTTCAAGGCATTCTTCTCCTCATTGGCTTTTTGGAGCTCTTTTGCCATTTGAGTTAGTCTATTTTTTAAGGTGTTGTTTTCTTCAGTGTATTTTTCAGTATTTTTTTGGGTCTCCTTTAGCAAGTCATTGACTTGTTTTTCATGGTTTTTTCGCATCCTTCTCATTTCTCTTCCCAATTTTTCCTCTACTTCTCTGACTTGCTTTTCCAAATCCTTTTTGAGTTCTTCTATGGCCTGGGGCCAGTTCATGTTTTTCTTGGAGGCTTTGGTTGTAGGCTCTATGACTTTGTTGTCTTCTTTAGGCTGTATGTTTTGGTCTTCTTTGTCACCAAAGAAAGAATCCAAAGTCTGAGACTGAATCTGGGCGCGTTTTCGCTGCCTGGCCATATTCCCAACCAACTAACTTGACCCTTGAGTTTTTCAGTGGGGTATGACTGCTTGTAGACTAACGAGTTCTATGTTCTACGTTTGGGGGGGAGGTGCCAGCTCTGTCAGAGCCGCACTCCTCCTTCCCCAAGGACCCCCAGTCCAGACTGGGCTTAGATCTTCAGCAGGCTGTTGCACTCCTGCTCTGATCCGCCACTTAATTCCTCCCACCAGGTGGGCCTGGAACCGGAAGTAACAACAGCTGTAGCTGCCCCACCTCCGCTGCCCCCGGGGCTGGAAGCCGAACCGCGAACTCCTTCCACTCCCGCAGCTTTTCCCACTAACCTTCTCCGCAGTCTTTGGTGTTTGTGGGTCGAGGGGTCTGGTAACTGCCGCAGCTCACATATTCAGGGCGCTAGGGCCCCCTCCGACCGGCTTCTGGTCTGGATCGTCCACGCCGCTCAGGCTGGGCTCTGCTCCACTCCATTCCCAGCTCCCAGCTCCCAGCTCCGTGTGGAATAGAGCTCACCCACAGAACATCCAGGCTGTCCTGGGCTGGAGCCCTGCTTCCCTCTGCTGTTCTGTGGGTTCTGCTGTTCTAGAATTGGTTCAGAGCCATTTTTATAGGTTTTTGGAGGGACTCGGGTACAGAGCTTACTCTAGTCCGTGCTTACCAGCCGCCATCTTGGCTCCGCCCCCAACACATTTTAACATTAGTCGTGCTGCACAGAAGAATTTTAACAAATGGGAGAAACCATGAGAAAGAAAAAACAAAAAAAGAGACGAGTCTAATTCACTCTGCATTTTGACTCCATGGTTCTTTCTCTAGATGTGGATGGCATTTTACACCATGAGTCCTTTGGAAAAGTTTTAGGTCTTTGCATTGCTGCGAGGAGATAAGTCTATCAAAATCAGTCCTTGCACATTGTGGCTTTCACTCAGCATCAGTTCACATACGCCCTTCCAGGTTTTCCCAAAATCAGCCTGTTCATCATTTCTTATAGCACAATAATATTCCATTATATTCATATACAACAACTTGCCCAATTAACGGGCATCCCCTCAATTTCCAGTTCTTGGCCACCACAAAAACAGCTGCTATATATATTTTTGTATACGTGGGTCCTCATTTTTATGATCTCTTTGTGATACAGCCCTAGAAGCGGTATTGCTGAGTCAAAGGGCATGCACATTTTATAGCCCTTTGGACATAGTTCCAAACTGCTCTCCAGAATGGCTGGATCAGCTCACAGCTCCACCAACAATGAATTAGTGTTTCAACTTTCCCACATCTTCTCCAGCATTTATCATTTTCCTGTTATGTCATGTTAGCCAATCTGATAGGTGTGATGTGGTACCTCAGAAGTGTTTTGATTTGTATCTCTCTAATCAATAGTGATCCAGAGCATCTTTTCATACGATTGTAGATAGCTTTCATTTCTTCCTCTGAAAACTGCCTTTTCACATGCCTCATCCATTTCATTCTTGACAGAGAAGTCATAGCTAAAGTGAGGAAGACAACCTGGTACAACAGAAATAGGGCTGGACAGAAAGTCAAGGGGCCTGGGTTGGAGTCCCAGCTATGCCTCTTACTATTTCTGTGATACTGGGCGAGTCACATCCTCAATCATTCATTGGCAAAATGAGGGTGTATACTGGATGAATGCAAAGAAAACTTCAAGTTTTAAATCAATAATCCTTTGAACCTAAGAAATGTATAACTGGAAGAGTATACTATTGACATAAGAATCAAAACCATCTCTATTATGGTCTTGCCTTCCAATATGACACACAAAGAATAAGGGGAAGGACAAGCGATGAAAAGATGCTAGAATAAAATGGTGGTAGAAGCATATTATGCTGTTTCTTATGTTAAAAATAAATAAATCTCAGGAAGCAACCACTGCAAATACTCCTATTTTAACTATTTCCTCTGAAAGTAAAAACAAATTGAATACACTTTGTTTAATCCTTGCCCTTGGCCAAAATCATAGTATCTGTACAATTTCTGAAATATTTTCAAAGTTTTAGTAAAAGTTCGACATCTTTGCATCATGTGTATTATGTATGTTTACTAGAAAGTCAGGCAGGGAGAGAAGATAGGGCAAGGATGCTTACATAAGGAAAACAACTTAAAAGTTACCATTTTACATTAAGAAATGTAGGAGATTTGTTAGAGAAGTTTAGGAAAGAATGGTTTTCTTCTGTTAACTGGTCTTGAAAAATACCTTGTATGATATGTACTGGGGGGAGGGAGGAAGCCTGTTTCAAAGTAAAGCATGAGGGAAGTGGGAGTAGGAGATATATAGCAATAAAAGGTAGGAAAATGTCAGGATTAGGATCTGAAAATTTTGGTTTGAGATCAGATCCCAACACTTGCTAGTCTTCTGACTATAGCTAAGTCACTGACAAATTTGTTTCTTCATCTCTCAATAAGGGATAACAACCTAGAAATATGCTCTACCTACATTACTTAATAAATTAAAAGGTGATATTGAAATATCTGCTACCATCATAGCATTTTCTTTTACTTTACAGACACTATCATATAGTAAAAAAGAGCACAGGATAGAAACAGAAGACCTAGATTTTAATCCCAGCTCTGTTATTTGCTAGTCATGTGGCTACGCACAAGTAACTTATCTCCATTCAGACAATAAATATTTATAAAGTGCTTGCTCTGTACCAGGCACTGTTCTAAGTACTAAGGATAGAAAGAAAGGCAAAAGACACTGTCCCTTTCCTCAAGGAGTTCACATTCTAATGGAGGACACAGCACACAAATAACTTTATGCGTAAGAGACATATACAATGTAAAAGTAGTATTAATGGTAGGTACAAAGGGAAAGGACTAAGGGAACAGGAGGAAAGAAGAGACCCAGAAAGGCTACTGGCCCAGGTGGAATATGATCTGAGTCTTGAAGGAAAGAAACCAGGGAAGCTGGGAGGCAAAGGTGAGGAGAGACGTAATTGCACAAATGGGATACATTCAATGAAAAGGAAGATGGCGAGGCCATCAAGTATCGTGTGGGTTAGAAGCAGCAAGTAGGCTGGTGTGGCTGCTCTGTAGAGTATGTGGAGGGGAGCAAAAGGTAAGAAGACTAAAAAGGTAAAAGGGGGCAGGTACTGAAGAGCTTAAAAGCTGAGGATTTTATATTTGATTTTGGAAGTAATTGGGAATAATGACAGTTTATTGGACAGGGGAGTGATAGGATCAGACCTGAGCTTTAGAACGATCCATTTGATATATAGATGAAGGACAGAATGGAATGGGGGGCGACCTGAGAGGGAGAACCACCAGCAAGCTAAGGCTACTGCGACAGGTCAGTACAAGGACCTGATCCAAGGTGGCAGCAGCATGAGAGGATTTCTGTTAGAAATGTGAAGGTAGAAATCAAAAGATATGGCAGCAGATAGCCTGTGTACAGCGAGTGCAAATGAGGAGTCATGGAGAACAGCAAGGTTAAGAACCTGGCTGAATGAGGGAATGATAGTGCCCTCAGCAGAGAGAGGTAAGTTATGAGGAAAGGAAAGTTCAGGGAAAAGATAAAGAGTCCTGTTTCAGACACATTAATTTTTGAGATGTTCAAAAGGCAGCTGGTGATGTGAGCCTGGAGGTCAGGAAAAAGGATATGGCTGGAAAAATATATCTAAGAATTACTTACATAAAAATGTTTGATCCAATGGTAGATGATGAGATAACCAAGTGAGCTGGATGATATTAGAAGTTTCTAATCTGGGATCCATGAACTTGTTTTTAAAAATATTCTCATAATTTTATTTCAATATAAGGGGTTTGCTTTTTAATCTCATATTATTTTATGCATTGAAAAAAGCACTCTGAAAACGAAGTCCATAAGCTTCATCAGACTGTCAAATAAGAACACATTAGTAAATGTTTAACAACTGGCTCTTTGAAAAAAGAGTAAGTATAATATAATTTTAAATTTAATCTAGATTATTAACATTTTCTCCATCTCTCTCTTAAGTCTAGACAATAAACAAAGCAATAAATGAAGTCCAAATTGGCAGCATTTGCTGATTTCTGAGGTATAAATGGTCACATTGAAAATTTAATAACTGGCTCTCAGAAGCTAGTATGAACAAGCTTCAGCACCCAGGTCTTTGGCAAGTGCCAAAGAAATCCATAGTATTAAAAAAGGTTAAGAACCCTTGCCAGAAAGGAAGAAGAGAACTAAGAATGGACCCTTTAGAGACATTCATGATGGGGGCAGAAGCAGGATGTCAGGAGTCAAGTGCAGCAAAAAGGACTTTGGAACCATTAGACAGGTAAGAGCATAATCACATGAGAGCAAAGGAGCATGATGAAAACCTAATAACAAGAGTAGTTGACAGTGTCAGAGGCTTACGAGAGATCAAGCAGGATAAGTGATGAGAAATGGCCAAAAGACTGGGCAATTAATCACTGCCAACTGTATAGAGAGCAGTTTCAGCTGAATGAGACAGATTGCAGAGGACTTAGAAGAGAATGAGAGTAAAAGGAGTGGAGGCACCTGTGAGAAATGGTGGGAGGAGTTTTTTCCCCACAGGATAGTGACAGCAGATCCTAGGCTGGAAGTGACTGGTTTTAATCAGAGCTGTGATCTAGCAGAACCAGGCTTCTGATCAATGAGGGGTAAAAAGCTTGTATGCATGCTTAATGAGCTGTTTGAGAGGTACATGACATGGGCAATTCAGGGGTTGTATCTGGCCAATGAAGAGCGAGGCAGGGTATTCAAATTGAGAGTCCTTATACTCTCCTGGTCTCCGTTCAGGGGACGTATCCATTTATTCAAAACGCATAAATGTAAAATATAATTAAAACTATCCTGGCTTTCCAACAAGTACTGTTTATTCCTAGACTAAGTATATTTCTAACAACACTCATTTGGGATGGCATTCTCAAGGAGTTAGAGCAGCAGAGAGAGATGTAGGATAACAGGTAATAAAAATGACTGGATCAAGTGAGCAGTTTTGTTTTTTGACTCAGTTCCCCGTAATTTTTTAAAATATTTTTAGTATTCGGCATTGATTTCCACAAGAGTTTGAATTACAAAATTTTCTCCCCATTTCTACCCTCCCCCTCACTCCAAGATGGCATATGTTCTGATTGCCCTGTTCCCCAGTCAGCCCTCCCTTCTGTCACCCCACTCCCCACCATCCCCTTTTCCCTTCCTTTCCTGTAAGGCAAGATAGATTGTTATGCCCCATTTCCTGTATATCTTACTTCCTAGTTACATGCAAAAACTTTTTTTTTGAACATCTGCTTTTAAAACTTTGAGTCCCAAATTCTCTCCCCTCTTCCCTGCCCACCCACCCTCCCTAAGAAGACAAGCAATTCAACATAGGCCACATGTGTATCATTATGCAAAACCCTTCCACAATACCCATGTTGTGAAAGACTAACTATATTTTGTTCCTTCCTATCCTATCCCTATTTATTCAATTTTCTCCCTTGACCTTGTCCCTTTTAGAAAGTATTTGCTTTTGATTACCTCCTCCCCCTACCTGCCCTCACTTCTGTTGTCCCCCTTTTTATCTCCTTCCTCCTTCTTTCCTGTGGGGTAAGATACCCAATTGAGTGTGTATGTTATTCCCTCCTGAAGTCAAATCTGATGAGAGCAAGATTCACTCATTCCCCCTCACCTGGCCCCTCTTCCCTTCTAAACAGAACTGCTTTTTCTTGCCACTTTTATGTGAGATAATTTACCCCATTCTATCTCTCCCTTTCTCCTTCTCGCAATATATTCCTCTCTCATCCCTTAATTTGATTTTTTTTTTTAGATATCATCCCTTCATATTCAACTCACCCTGTGTCTTCTGTCTATATGTCTATATGTCTATATATATATATATATATATATATATATATATATATATATATATATATATACACATTCCCTTCAGCTACCATAATACTGAGGTCTCATGAATTATACACATCATCTTTCCATGTAGGAACGTAAACAAAACAGTTCAACTTTAGTAAGTCCCTTATGATTTCTCTTTTTTATTTAACTTTTCATGTTTCTCTTGATTCTTGTGTTTGAAAGTCACATTTTCTATTCAGCTCTGGTCTTTTCACTGAGAAAGCTTGAAAGTCCTCTATTTTTTTTGAAAATCTATATTTTGCCTTGGAGCATGATACTCAGTTTTGCCGGGCAGGTGATTCTTGGTTTTAAATCCTAGCTCCATTGACCTTCAGAATATTGCATTCCAAGCCCTTCGATCCCCTAATGTAGAAGCTGCCAGATCTTGGGTTATTCTGATTGGATTTCCACAATACTCAAATTGTTTCTTTCTGGCTGCTTGCAGTATTTTCTCCTTGATTTGGGAGCTCAGGAATTTGGTGACAATATTCCTAGGAGTTTCCTTTTAGGGATCTTTTTGAGGAAGTGATCTGTGGATTCTTTCAATTTCTATTTTAGCCTCTGGCTCTAGAATATTTGGGCAGCTCTCCTTGACAATTTCTTGAAAGATGATATCTAGGCTCTTTTTTTGATCATGGCTTTCAGGTAGTCCAATAATTTTTAAATCATCTCTCCTGCATCTATATTCCAGGTCAGTGGTTTTGCCAATGAGATATTTCACATTGTCTTCCATCTTTTCATTCCTTTGGTTCTGTTTTATAATATCTTGATTTCTCAACAAGTCACTAGCTTCTACCTGCTCCAATCTAATTTTTAAGGTAGTATTTTCTTCAGTGGTCTTTTGGACCTCCTTCTCCATTTGGCTAATTCTGCCTTTCAAGGAATTCTTCTCCTCATTGGCTTTTTGGAGCTCTTTAGCCGTTTGAGTTAGTCTATTTTTTAAAGTGTTATTTTCTTCAGTATTTTTTTGGATCTCCTTTAGCAAGTCCTTGACTTGTTTTTCATGGTTTTCTCATATCACTCTCATTTCTCTTCCCAATTTTTCCTCTACTTCTCTAACTTGCTTTTACAACTCCTTTGTGAGCTCTTCCATGGCCTGAAACCAATTCATATTTTTCTTGGAGGCTTTTGATGTAGACTCTTTGACTTTGTTGACTTCTTCTGGCTGTATGTTTTGGTCTTCTTTGTCACCAAAGAAAGATTCCAAAGTCTGAGTCTGAATCTGAAAGCGTTTTCACTGCCTGTTCATGTTCCCAGCCAACTGCTTGACCCTTGAGCTTTTTGTCAAGGGTAGGACTGCTTGTAGAGTAGAGAGTACTTTGTCCTAAGCTTGAGGGGCTGTGCTCTTGTTTTCAGAGCTATTTCTACACAGCAATCTCTGCCACACAAGCACTCCTCTCCCCCAAGAACAGCCAACCCCCACCGCAACTCAGATCCAAGCAGGCTCTACACTCCTGCTTTGATCTGCCACTTAATTCCTCCCACCAGGTGGGCCTGGGGCCAGAAGCAACTGCAGCTGTAGCTCCATGGCCCCAGGGGCAGTGGCCGATGGAGAACTCCTTTCACTCTGTCCCCGCAGTTTTTCCCACTAACCTTCTCTGTTGCCTTTGGTGTTTGTAGGTTGAGAAGCCTGGTAACTGCCACAGGTCACTGATTCAGGGCAGTAGGGCCTGTTCCACCCGGCTTCTAGTCTGGTTGGTCCGGGTGCAGCCCACAATGGGCTCTGCTCCGTTCCACTCCCAGCACGGTGTGGCCTTACCCAGCGACCATCCAGACTGTCCTTGGCTGGAGCCCTGCTTCCCTCTGCTATTTTGTGGGTTCTGTACAGAGTTCTAGAATTTGTTTAGAGTCATTTTTATAGGTGTTTGGAAGGTCCTGGGGGAGAGCTTTAGGTAAGTCCCTGCTCTCCAGCCACCATCTTGGCTCTGGCTCCACCCCCCCCCCCAAGTGAGCATTTTTTAAGGCTGTAAGAAGACATGATTGTGTTGGTAGGCAGCAGGGCAGCGCTGGTAGAAAGGAAGAGAATGAAGTGGCAATGCCAAAGGAGGCAAAACAGAAGAGGAACAAAAGTGCACATAAAAGGGTTTTCCTTGGCAAATAGGAAGGCCACCTTTTCATGCAAGACAGGGTTGAAGGATGAGATAAGAGGGAAGGACATCGGAGTGCTATGAGATGGAAAGAAAGGGAGAAATTTCTTCATCTGTAGAGCCAGTATTTGAACCTCAGTACTCTGAACCCAAGCCATAACCACACCCCACTGTCTCCCTCACAGGATGACTGATGGGGGGAAAAGTATTTTGTAAAAAGTGAAGTAGTATATTAATATGAGGTGTTATTAGTATTTCTTAATTACTTTTGGGTTCTACAATTAATGCTTAGTTGTGGAAAGATCTATAAACCATTAATGTGCCACCTACTGACTCAGAATTTGACTTTTTTTTTTTTTAAAAAGGAGCTTTTTCATAAAGGACAGGAAGACCAGAGAACCCAAGCATACAGCCATCAGAGAAGACCTAAAAGCCACATATAAGAGTGGTATTAACACACACTGCTCTTTCCTAATCCAGCTTAACCTTTCTTAAATTACCATTGTATATGCACAGAGTTTAACTACTAACAAGACAGAACAAAAGTAAACTTCTTATACAATTTGGTACTGCACGTGACCAAACATACATTTAAAATGGCTTGGAGATGGCAGACAATCAGCAAAGGAACTAATGAGAAAAGTAATGCCTTCAAGAAAAGCAGACATTTACAACATAAATCCACAAAAATCAACAGTATTTCTGTACAACAATAACCAAATCTGGGGCAAATAACAAGAAACTCCATGCAAAATAACTAGAAAATACACATAAATATATGGAATCAAGACTTAGATAAATGCCATTAAAAATGTTCTTTAAAGAAATAAAAATGACAAATATTTAGATGTTCATTGTTCATGATACAGCCATTCTAGTATAATACAATGAAGATACAACCTGAATTAATTTATAGATTCCATGCAATACAAAAATGTCACTGGCATACTTTAGCTAGACAGATGATCAGAAAATTAATTTGGAGAAACAAAAAGTCTAGAATCTCAAGAAAAATAATGGAAAAAAGTTAACTTCAAATCAGATTACACAGTATTAATCACAAAATATTATATCTGTGGAATGGACTAGATTAAATAACAAAAATTATCAAATTTAATGCTCCATAAACCAGAGAACATATATTCTTTGAGGAAAAATTAGCAAGATTTGCTAGGAAACATGGCAGAAATTAAGCTGAGACCAGAACCTTATACAATATACAAATGTACACACACCTCAAACATAAAAAGTTACACTATTTTTTTAAAAGATGAGAATAAATTATTTTACAACTGCGGCTAGTGTAAGCTCTTTATATAAGAAATAGATGATACAAAAATAAAATAGATAACTTCAATCATTAAACTTAAAAGCTTTTGCATTAATACAATAAATGCAGAAAGGATAAGAAGGAAAAGAACTGACTAGGAAAAGATCTTTGCATTGATTTTTTTCTGATAAGGATCTTATATCCATGATATACTTGGAATTAAAACAAATAAAGAAGACCAAGAGCCATTATCCAGGAGGTAAGTCAAAGAATATGAACAAATAATTCTCAAAAGATTAACAGTCATATCAGCGACCACTCTAGATCATTACTAATACAAGAGATACAACCTAAACAACTCTGAGGTTTCATGTAAGAATAATGGTAGGTTACAAAAGATAGAAAAATCAAGGTCATGAGGAATTCTAAGGCACTATTGGTGAAGCTGGATGAAAAATGAGAATCTTAGAATTGGCTCAACCACTCAGGAAGGCAATTAGTAATTAAGCTACTTTTTAAAAGTGACTAAAATATCCACACAGCTTCACCCAGAAATTTTACTAAAAGGCATACACCCTAAGAAGATCAAAGACAAAAAGATTGTATGTACACAAAAAAATTACATAAGCCTCTTTTGTGGTCACAAAAAACCAGAAACAAAGTAAAAGTCTATGACAAGGGAATAACAAACAATTTTAATACATGAAGGTAATGGGAGGGGGGAAAGAAATATGAAGAATTCACAGACATATAAGAAAACTTATAGTATAAGAACTGGTACAGAGTGAAGTAAATATTGTAGAGCCAAAAAAAAAATATACCTGAGACTATAAGAATGAGAATAGAAAGAACAGTAAGAAAATGAATGTCCCTCCCTTCACTGAAGAGACGGGGAATATGGAAATGGTATACTGTATATACTTCCCATCAGACACTGTCCACATGTTCGTTAGTTTTCCTGAACTGCTTGTTTTCCTTTCTTAACTTTTAAATGTGAGATATAAGGGATGGTACACTGGGTAGGGGAGTTAGGAAGAGTATAACTGTAAACAAATGCCTTATAAAATACACAAAACAAAAAAAGATAATATTTTAAAATGGCTTGGTACAGTATAACTAAATTGACTGCTTATGTTGTCCTGTAATGGCCTAAAAATTGTAAGTTACCATGTTTTAACTAAGTATAGGTAAAAAATCTCCAGTTGCTTACTAATAACTAAATAAGGCTTAGGGCTTCTCAAAATGTATCATATTTAAAGATTATGTGGAATGTACTTCCCAAAGTAAAAGTTAATGTTAGCATGCCGTAAACCTCAATATTTTTCAAGTTCATAGTGGCTTAGGATCACAGATTTAGAGGTAGGAGGAACTTTAGAGACTGCCTCCTCCAATCCCTTCATTTTGACTAGAAAACCAAGGCTGAGGGAGGTCAGACTTTCTCAAGGTGACAAAGATAGTTAGCATGAGAAGGAGGATTTGAATCCAGGTCCTCTAATCTCAACTCTAGAGGAGCATTCTTTCTACTGTACCACTCAAGTTGTGATCTCCTATTGAACTAAGATCTGACCAAGGCCTTTGATACTGTTAGCCATGAGGGCTTATGGAAAATTATGGCAAAATTTGGTTGCCTGGAGAAGTTCATCAGTACTATACATCAAATTCATGACGGCCTGCTTGCCTGGGTTCTAGATGATCGACAATGCTCTGGGCCTTTCCAGTCACCAATGGAGTAAAACAAGTCTGTGTGCTTGCTCCCATGCTTTTTTATTAACTAGAGATTCCCAACAGATTCTCAAAACCTTAAAAGCAGAAGGGTCTTATCCAAGTATTGACTTTTCACCCCTCTTCTGGTTCTCTTAAGCTAACAGAAGATTGAGACATCAGAATCACAGATTTATGGTTCTTTTAGGCTAAACAGGAGGGTAGCTATGACCATGTAGTTACTGCCATAAACTGCTATCATACACTGGCTCAAAAAGTAGGAAAAAAAATATGGAACCATCCTAATAGTCCACAGCACTAAGGCAGATTAAAAAATCCACAGTACGATGGCAGAAAGAGAACGATGCATCTCAAGACTTGAAAAAAGCCCATTTAACTGTAGTAATTAATAAATGCTTAAAAATTGTTTCTCACCTGTGTATTTTAAAAAGAAATCTTATACTACATGAGGAATTACAAGCTTCCACAATTTATGGTGAAGAAACCTTAAATATTCCTAAATATAACTTTTTAAAATATCAATCTACACTTTCAATTAAATTTTATTCATAATGAAGACCAAAAACTACAGCATGATTGATTTCAAAGTTAGAATACCAGAAGCATTATAAATTATATTAATGAACATATAAATTATATTAATGAACATAATTCTTTCTACTGCACCACTCAACATAATCATGCTCAAAAAGGAACTTTAAAATATTTGCAGACCATATATGCAATCATTAAAATAAATGATATACCACAATCATCAGTAATGTCAACAGACATCTAACATTAATAGAACCACAAGCAGTATTTTTTCCATACATTGTCCCAAGAGTTATTAAAATTAAGTTCCCCTTATTTAATCTCATTCTATATCCAGTTACCTCAGATTCCCAATCACTTACATTATACCAAAGTAAAACAATCGCCAGTCTCTAAATATCAGAGTGCCACTCACTGAAGCTACTAATTTTCTAATTGTCAAACTCTACCTCCCAAGATTAGAGGAGAACAAAAATTTCAACTGAGCAAAACAAGAACAGCAGTTTTGGCTTATATGCTAATATTCAAATTGGGACTAATGAAAAGCTTTAATTCAAGGTACCCATCTAAAAATGAGAAGTTACTCTCACATGCTGTTGCTAGAAAGAATAAACTCAAAACGAAAAAAAAATATTCCAGGAGAATAATTTTTAAACAAAGATGAATTTTCACAGTTAAATGCCACATAATAAATCAGTAGTTCTGGTTTCATACACATCTTTATTATTTATATTTCCACTTGTCCAAAAAAATACTATGCCTATTAAAACTGTTATCGAAAGAAATTTCTCTATAAACACCATCATATGCACTTGTTTCACTGAATCTTGGCTGCAACTCATAATCTTATAGGATTCTCTGGGGGCACTGAGAGGGTCAGTGGTTTGCATAGTTATACTGCTAACATGTGCCAAATACAGGACTTGAATCCAGGATGGCCAGACTGAAATACAATCTTTTCTATATACTCTACCATGATGCTTCTCTATGCAAGAAGGTAAATGCAATTAAAAAAAAAGACATGGTCCTAGCCCATATGCACATTAGGTAAGACAGGTATGTTAGTTAAGTACCTGCTGGCCCATCTCATAAATAATGGAAGATACCTCAACATACACATACACACAATCAAGTTTCAATTGCCTAGTGTACAGTAAGCACTTAATAACTGTTGACTAACAGTACAGAAATAATATTTGACACATTGAAATCAACACTTTAAAAGTGTATCTGTATACAGATCACTGTTTTAGGTAAAGGGGAAAATAGAAAGTTTAAAAAAGATGTGGTCCTTGCCCTAATAGGGCTTAAAGTCTGATAAAAGAATGTAGCACATACACACAAAAAAGCAACACTACAAGTATTAGAAAGGTATACACACAAAAAAAGTTTGACACCCAAGGAATAAAATGTGGCAACCAACTGAGAGGATAATAAAAGGCTTGATGGGGGAAGTAAGATATGAGTTGGGTTTTAAGGCTGAATAAAAACTCAAGATGTGAAAAGGGAGAGGAGGCATTAACAATAACATAAGCAAATATGTACATATACAGAAACAATGGAGAATGGATCTTATATCAAATATATACTTGTTATAAATCCAAATTTCATCAAGAAATTCAGCACGTCAGTCAGTGCCCCTCTATGTTAACAGGTAGGAAAATAATTGCCATTGTTTTGCAAAGACCCATTGAGACAGAGATCTAATTCTTCCTGGCATCCTTCCTCTTAACTCCTCAAAAAGGGGAAGGGAAGCTCATAAAACCAATAACAATAACCCTCTATAACGTAAACAGGGAAACATGTCTAGAATTTGTGATAGAAGCATTAGGGTTGCTATCATGTCTTCAAAAAACTTCATGTGTTCAGGTCACCTGCTCTCTAGACAGTGATAACTGGATGAAGGTACGAAGGATAAGGCAAAGAAAAACACTTCAATTTGCTCCTCAAAACTGGAAAGGGAAAATAGTTGAGATGACATAAAATGTAAATAATGTTTATCCCTAATTTTTTTCCTTTTTCCCACTCAAAGCTTCATTGAATTTGATTTATTTTTGGGGCGAGGGGGACACAATTGGGGTTAAGTGACTTGCCCAGGGTCACATGGCTAGTGTCTAAGGCCAGATTTGGAGCTTGATTTTTAAAATGCTCACTAGACTTTTAATACAGAAATAACCCGTAAGACACATGGATGCAAGTCAATGAACAGAAAATGTCTATCTTCTCTTTGTAACCCACAGGAAATGCTTATAAAAAGTCCATGACAAATAAGGAATTCCTGCTAGGTTAAGATATAACAAGTTTAAAGCATGAAACAGTATTTTAAATATGTCTCATAAACTGGCACAAAACCTTTCCAACTGAATTTTTAAAAGTTCTTGATTCTTACGCTGAAATACTAAATTCATTTAGATTCTTGATGTAACCAAAAAGAAAAAAAAATCTCTACAAAAATTGCTTGGAATAATGGGTGTGTCTCGAGGCAGGATGGAATAGAGGAGATAAAATGGGGAGCTTTGAGAATATTAGTTAACACTTGTCTGGATATGCATCTCCCATCTTATGATTGATAATATGAATTTTTAAATCCAAATGTACCTATATCCCTATTAAAGTTCACATTCAATTCACCCCAATATTGTAGTTTGTCAAGATTGTTTTAGATTTTAACTGTTCCTCTGTGTTGAGGTCAGTTAAACTATGACTGCCACAATTCATAATGTCTGGTTGCTATGACTTATTTCATAATGTGTTAAGGCTATATTTGCTATTAGGGGTTTTTGTACCATCCTTCCTTTGTGGATATAAGTGACATGACATTGCTTGCTAAATTGGACATATAGACAGACATATAAAAATTATATAGAGACAGGCATATTAAATATCTGTGGGTCAATCTCACAGATGGAAGATACCAGAAAATACAAGAAACTGAATAAAATCTCAAGAGAATACTAACTGATTTACTGTAGTTTTAGCACATGCTTCAAAATAGGGGAGTGGTTCAAGACAGTTAGGAGTTAAGCTATAAATTTAGACTATAATCAGTCCAAATGGTACTTTTATTCTTTGTATTGCAATAAGGCCTCATGAGTCATACAGGTGTGAAGCATGAGGTCCTGGGATCAGGGCAAGTTTCTTAGAACTTAGAGGTCATAAGAACAAGACCTTATTTCTCTGAGAATAGGTACAAAGTTAGCCATCAGATGAATTGGATACTCTCTCCCTTTCCCAGCTCCCTGCCTATTCAACCAATTGCAATGTTCAAAAATACCCAAAGAATAAATCTGGTAGCAGAAGGAACACCTTGCGTCCCAACAAATCACTGACTTGGACCCCCTGGAAAGCAAGGAAAATGGACATATCATAGACTGTAACTTTCTTGTACAAAAATGGAGAGCTGAGAAGCTATTTTGACTGCTGCCATCACCACCCCATCCTAAGATAATTTGACATCCTAGTTGCCTCATCACCAGACAACCAATGTAAGCCCACTGAGAGGCAAACCAAAGAATTTGCAGCATTTTCTACCTCTAGCTCTCCTGATGTCTCTATACGTTTGATTTTTTTAATTTATTTTTATTTTTTGTTTACAACAGACAGTTCTACATAATTTTGAGTTTCAGATTTTCTCCCCTCCTATCCCCCTCCCTCCCCAAGATGGCATGGAATCTCATATAACTACCACGAATGACTTCGCATTGAATTAATTTATACACCAGTCAAGTTGAGGAGAAGAATTACAACCAATGGAATGAATAATGGGAAAGAAGAAACAGAACCAAAAAAAAAAAAAAAAAACAACCCATAAACAAAAACAAAAGAGAAGAGAAAAAGGCGAGCATGAAGTGTGCCTCAATCTGCATTCAAACTTCACAGTTCTTTCTCTGGATGGAGATAGCATTCTACATTGTGAGTCCTTTGGAGTTGTGCCTGCACCTTGTGTTACTGAGAGGAGCGAAGTCTGTCAGGGTTGGTCCTCACAGAATCCGTATATCTCTGGTTATATACAGAGTTCTGGCTCTGCTCCGCTCACTCAGCATTATGTCGTGCAGGTTTTTCCAGGTTGTTACGAAGTCCATATCATCCCCATTTCTTATGGCACAATAGTATTCCATTACCTTCATATACCACAGCTTGTTCAGCCAGTCCCCAATTGATGGGCATCCCTTTGATTTCCAATTCTTGAGTTACCACAAAAAGAGCCGCTATAAATATCCTTGTACATACGGGTCCTTTTCCTGCTTGTGTGATTTCTTTGGGATAAAACCCTAGAAGTGGTATTGCTGGGTCAAAGGGTATGAACATTTCTATAGCCCTTTGGGCATAGTTCCAAATTGCTCTCCAAAATGGCTGGATCAGCTCACAACTCCACCAGCAATGTCACAATGTTCCAATTTTCCCACATCCTTTCCAGCATTTATCATTTTCCTGTTTTGTTATTTTAGCCAATCTTACAGGAGAGATGTGGTATCTAAGAGTTGTTTTGATTTGCATTTCTCTAATCAGTAGTGATCCAGAGCATTTTTTCATATGCCTATAGATAGCTTTAATTTCTTCCTCTGAAAACTGCCTGTTCATATCCTTTGACCATTTCTCAATTGGGCTGATCTTGGCAAATAAGACTCCCAAATATTTTATAGTGTCTACAGTAACTTTGAATGGAATTTCTCTTTCTATCTCTTGCTGTTGGGCTTTGTCAGTAATGTATAGGAATGCTGAGGATTTCTGTGGGTTTATTTTATATCCTGCAACTTTGCTAAAGTTGTTTATTATTTCAAGTAGTTTTTTACTTGATTCTCTAGGATTCTCTAAATAAATCATCATATCATCTGCAAAAAGTGATAATTTAGTTTCTTCTTTTCCTAATCTAATTCCTTCAATTTCTTTTTCTTCTCTTATTGCTACAGCTAACGTTTCTAGTACCAAATTGAATAGTAGGGGTGATAATGGACATCCTTGTTTCACCCCTGATCTTACTGGGAATGCATCTAGCTTATCCCCATTACAAATAATGCTTGTTGATGGTTTTAGGTAGATGCTATTTATAATTTTAAGGAAGGTTCCATTTATTCCTACGCTTTCTAGTGTTTTTAATAGGAATGGGTGTTGTATTTTGTCAAAGGCTTTTTCTGCATCTATTAAGATGATCATATGGTTTCTGCTAGTTTTGTTGTTGATACGGTCAATTATGCTAATAGTTTTCCTAATATTGAACCAGCCTTGGATTCCTGGAATAAATCCTACCTGGTCATAGTGTATTATTCTCGTGATGAGTTGCTGCAGTCTTTTTGCTAATATTTTATTTAAAATTTTTGCATCAATATTCATTAGGAAAATTGGTCTATAATTTTCTTTCTCTGTTTTGACTCTACCTGGTTTGGGTATTAGTACCATATTTGTATCATAAAAAGAATTTGGTAGGACTCCTTCACCTATTTTCCCAAATAGTCTACAAAGTATTGGAATTAGTTGTTCTTTAAATGTTTGATAGAATTCACATGTAAAACCATCTGGCCCTGGAGATTTTTTCCTAGGGAGTTCATTGATGGCATGCTCAATTTCTTTTTCTGAGATGGGGTTATTTAGAAATTTTACTTCCTTTTCTGTTAACCTGGGCAGTTTATGATTTTGTAGATATTTGTCCATATCTCTAAGGTTGTCAAATTTATGGGCATACAATGGGCAAAATAATTCCTAATTATTGTTTTGATTTCCTCTTCATTAGAGGTGAACTCACCCTTTTCATTTTTGATACTGGTAATTTGATTTTCTTCTTTTTTTTTTAATTAAATTGACCAAAGGTTTATCAATTTTGTTTTTTTCATAAAACCAGCTCTTTGTTTTACTTATTAATTCAATAGTTTTCTTGGTTTCAATTTTATTAATCTCTCCTTTGATTCTAAGAATTTCTAATTTGGTATTTAATTGGGGATTTTCAATTTGCTCTTTTTCTAGCTTTTTCAGCTATATGCCCAGATCATTTATCTCCTTTTTCCCTATTTTATTCATGTAAGCATTTATGGATATAAAACTTCCCCTAAGAACTGCTTTTGCTGCATCCCATAAGTTTTGGTATGTTGTTTCACTATTGTCATTCTCTTGAATGAAGTTATTAATTGTTTCTCTGATTTGTTCTTTGGCCCACTCATTCTTTAGAATTAGTTTAGTTTCCAATTAGTTTTTAGCTTATTTTTCCATGGTTCTTTATTAAAAATGATTCTTACTGCATCATGATTTGAAAAGGATGCTTCGACTACTTCTGCCTTTCTGCTCTGGATTGTGAGGTTTTTATGCCCTAGTACATGGTCAATTTTTGAGTATGTGCCATGTACCACCGAGAAGAAAGTATATTCCTTTTTATCCCCACTCAGTTTTCTCCAGAGGTCTATCATATCTGCCTTTTCTAAAATTCTGTTTACCTCCTTAACTTTTTTCTTATTTATTTTGAGGTTAGACAAAGTTCAGAAAGGGGGAGGTTGAGGTCTCCCAATATTATAGTTTTGCTGTCTATTTCTTCCTGTAACTCCCTTAACCTCTCCTCTAAGAATCTGTATGCCTTACCACTTGGTGCATATATGTTAAACAATGATATCGCTTCATTGTTTATGGTGCCTTTTAGCAGGATATAACGTCCTTCCTTGTCTCTTTTAATTAAATCTATCTTTACTTTTGCTTTGTCTGAGATTAGGATTGCTACACCTGCTTTTTTTTACTTTAGCTGAGGCGCAATATATTTTACTCCAGCCTTCTACCTTTACCCTGTGTGTATCCCCCTGTTTCAAATGTGTTTCTTGTAAACAGCATATTGTAGGATTATGGTTTTTAATCCATTCTGCTATCTGCTTCTGTTTTATGAGAGTGTTCATCCCATTCACATTCAGAGTTATGATTTCTATCTGTGTCTTTTTCTCCATCCTATTCCCCCCTGTTTATGCTTTTATTTCTCCCTTTCCCCTTCTCCTCAACAAAGTTTTGCTTTTGACCGCCGCCTTCCTCAGTTTACCCTCCCTCTTTATTCCCCTCCCTTATCTTACCGTTTCCCACTTGCTACTTCTCCCCTCCCTTCTGAACCCCGCCTCCCTTTTTCCCTCCCTTCCCCTCCTACTACCCGTAGGTCAAGCTAGATTTCTAAACTTATCAGGGTATGTTATTCCCTTCTTGAACCAAATCAGATGACAGTGACGCTCAAATACTGCTCTTCTCCCTCCCTTCTTTCCCTCTACTATGTTTTTGTGCCTCTTCATTTGGTGTAATTTACCCTTTTCTACTACCTCCTTACCTCTTTTCTCATAGCCCTCCCTTTACATCTTTTACGTATGGTTTTTCTCTTTACATCCATTAATTTATACAGGCATTCACAATCTATGTGTATCCCTTTCAGTTGTCATAATAGCTGTACCATTCTCAAGACTGACATATATATGTGTGTATATACATATATATATAAAACATACATATGATGATATAATCCCACATAAAGATACAGACAACCTGCACTTATTGGTTAATAAGGTTTGTGGGGGTTTTCCCCCCGGTTACCTTTTTATGTCTCTCTTGAGTTTTGTATTTGGAGATCAAATTTTTCATTGAGTTCCGGCCTTTTCATCAGGAAGGTCTGGAATTCCCTTATTTCATTGAATGTCCATCGCCTTGCCTGAAAAATTATGCTTAGTTTCGCTAGGTAGTCGATCCTTGGTTGTAGTCCCAGCTCTTTTGCCCTTCAGAATATTATATTCCAATTTCTCCTGTCTTTTAATGTGGAAGCTGAGAGATCCTGCGTGATCCTGACTATAGTTCCACAATATGTGAATTTCTTCTTTTTGGCTGCTTGAAGTATTTTCTCCTTGAGTTTATAGTTCTGAAATTTGGCTATAATATTTCATCACAGGAAGCCTAAGTCAGTTATGTCACAGGAAATGCTGAGAGAAGGGGGGGGGGGGAGAGGGAGAGGGAGAGAGTGAGTGCATGGACAGTTATGGCTGCTAAGGGTCATTGTGATAGAGCTGAACAGGCTGACTTAGCTGTACTGTGGGTTTGTCTTTGAGAAGACCCCAGTAGGGGGTCAGAGAGGTTTTGGGATGGCGAGGCTCCATGTTGTGATATTGTGTATTGAATGTTTTACTGCTCTGATGGATTGGGTAGATGGCTTGTGGGATATGGCTCTCTGGTGTCTGAATAAATGGTTTACTTCTTCTATCTTCTATGTGGAGAGTCTCGTATACTTTGTGATACAGAGCCACATTGGCATTTCGACGATTATCATCTACATTGTTATTACTGCCTTACTGATACAGGTACCTCTACTTCCTTTCCTCTAAATTCTCTACAGCCTAGATTCTGACTTCGTCATGTAATAAAAACTGCTCTCTCTAAAGTTATCAATGCTATCTTATTTGCCAAGTCTAATGGCCTTTTCTCAATCCTCAACCTTCCTGACCTCTCTGAAGCCTCTGACACTGCTCATCACGCTCTTCTCCTGCTCTTGAGGTTTTCACAACCTTGCCCTCTCCTGGTTCTTCTCCTACCCATCTGATCGCTTATCTTCAGTCTCCTTTGCTAGAGCTTCAATCACACCTACAAATGATGGGTTTCCCAGAGAGCTCTCTCCTGGGCCTTCTTTTCTTCTTATGTATACTATTTCATTTGGTGATCTCGTCAGCTCTCAAGGATTCACTTATCATTTCTATGTGGAAGATTCTTAAATCTCCTGTTCCAAGCGTAACTTCTCTGTAGCCCTCCAGTCTCCATCTCCATCTTTCTATTAGACATCTCAGACTGGATATCTCATTGACAATCTAAATTCAACAAACCCAAAATGAACTCATTATCTTTCCCCCAAAACCTTCTCCTCTTCCTTTTACTCTTGAGGGTACTATCGCCCTCCCAGATACCCAATATCCAAACCTACATATCACCTTTGACTCCCCTCATCCCTCATATCCAATCACTGCCATGCACTGTTGAGTCTACCTTCAAAAACATCTTGCATACAACTCCTCTCCTGTGACACCAGAATCCTGAAGGTCTTGATCATATCAAGTTTCCCCCCACTCCAGTTCATCTCAGCTGTTAAAATGATCTTCCTAACGCATGGGTCTGATCATGTCAACCTCCTATTCAAAACATTCCAGTTTATTATTATTATCCAATATAACTTCCTATCAACTTCAAGATAAAATACAAAATCCTCTCTTTGGCTTTCAAAGCCCCTCATAACTTGCCCCCCCAACCTTTCCACTCTTCCTTCACCTTACACTCCTTCCTCCACATACTCAGGTCTAGTGACACTAGTCTCCCTGCTATTCTTCACATAAGACAATTCGTCTCCTTCCTCCACAAATTTTAACTGGCTGTCTCTCAAGCCTGGAATTTTTTCCTCCTCTTCTCTGCCTCTGGCTTCCCTGTCTTTCTTCAAGCCCCAGTTCAATTCCGACCTTCTACAGTAAGCCTTTCCCCGTGTACTTTAATACTAGCGCCTTCCTTCTACTGATTATTTATCCTGTAAATATCTTGTTTGAACATAGTTGTTTACATGTTGTCTCTCTCATTAGACTGTGAGCGCCCCTTGACAGCAATGACTGTCTCGTCTTTCTTTGTATCCCCAGATGTTAACACAGTGAATGACATATAGTAGGTGCCTCATAAATGGTTACTGACTGACTACTCTCTTCTAGAAAAAAAAAATTATATATACATATACATATATATATATGTATATATACACATATATATGTATGGCTTCCTAGAAATCTTTAAACTTTTTTATCATTCATTTCTCAAACCTGAGCTGCATTTTCCAATATGGTTTTTGCCACTCTCCTTCTATCCCTACACACTCTGCCACAATGCCTGCCTTCTTAAGTGAAGTCATTTAGTGAGATGGTGAATCAGTTTGAAAAATCTCGTCAAATTCTTAAAATTTTTCTACCTCTTCATCGTTTGCAACTGTGCATTCATTTTCATGATGGTCTTTTTGCTTATGCACATCATAAACACCAGGAGTGATCGAGTGTCCCATGTAGCTATATTTCTTCTTACCTTTGGGCACATGATGAAACCCACTTGAACAATTCACTTGCCTATCCAAGGAGAATTTGTAAGCCATCTTTTCCATTTCACTGTAATTTCATTTTGTCTTCTGGATTCATTTAACATAAACATAGTTCAATTCTAGCAATAATATAAAAAAAAATTAGTCAATAGAGATAAATCTCATTTTTAGAGTAGCTAGAGTTACTATTCCTCTTATTCTGTCTCTTCTACTATCACTACAGAAACAAAAGGGAATCAAAAAAGACAAAGGGAATTTGTTCTCAATCTTTCTTTGTAACATGGATTGCCACAACACCAAGTGACCAGACTACTTAGGATGATGGTTTAGACAGAGTGGTCCTTGAACTGGAGATTCAGATTGTCATAGGCCTATATCAGAAGGCTTTCTAGTATGGGAGAATCTGCCAGAGTATAGGTTCCCCCTTTACTGAAATAATCCTGGGAACTCAAGATCTATGGAGCACTGGCATGGTAACACTTTACATGGTGGAAGGCACATTAAAATTAAAACAAGGCCATTAATGAGTAGAGAATAATCTAAGAAGGAGCTATCTCCCTGTCACCACATCACATAAAGAAGTACCTCCAAAATGAAGTAAAAATAAAAATGACAAATGGGGAAAATTCAAAGAACGTACCACACATTACTCCATACAGAGAAATTCTGACCCTCCCTCCTTCTCTAGCACCCTAACAAAATGTGGAGTAGAGTGGCATTTAAAAAGTCATCCTGCAGTCTGATGGGTATATAGACAAATAATCAACAAAGAACACATAAGGCTCTATTACATGAAGAAATTATATTAAACTTTCTCATGTTTAATTTCTAACTTTAAAAATGACAGTCAATAACTTTCTACATATAATTTAAGCTTCTAAATATAAATATAATTACTTCCAAATATAAATTAGTAAATAAACTTTTATAAATACTAGGAAGAATGCTTGTGTAAAACTGGATACACACCCATAATCATCATACATTTAGAGCTACAAAGGACTTCTGAGGCCCCCTCTTCCAAATCCATTATTTTAAAAATGAGGAAATTGAGGCCCAGGGAAATGAAATGACTTGGCCCAGGTAACACCAAGAGGAAGCATCAATGCCAAGATGTGAACCTGAATTGTCTGATTTTGAGACAGTGCTCTTTCCCCTGGGCCATACTGCCTCCCTTGCTGAAATATTTTAGTTCTTCTCATAATAACCAGTTTCCTTTTTCACTAGAACTAATTACCTTTACATAAATGACTTAAAAATGTCAAAAGTTACTCTCAGGGAATGTTTCAAGAGGTCCCAATTTCCTGAATTATAACCTAGCACATCTGCTTAACAATCTGGTAACAAACGCGAAGGCAAAATAGTGCATCTTGTAGACAATAGTTGTGGTTGACCTCAAGAGTGTGACAGCTGGCAATTTGCTTATAACCTATAACACTATAATATGTAAAATTGATAAGAAAGAATATTTTAAAAAAGGTTCCACCAACATCAAATATATAAAGTATGAAATGAAAATGAAAATACAGACTTATCCTTGACACTAGACGAATTTTACCCACTCTATAAACATTTGCTTTAAAACCCCAAAAACTTACATTATTTACAAGGTGTCTCCTACCAAACTATTTAAACATTTTAGCTTACTGCAGAATAACAATACAAAACTATTACTTTCTAAGAAAATACAAGAATGGGAAAAGTTAAAATGAGAAGATAAACTCTTCTGAAATCTGAGAGTGGGAACTTTAAGATCCCAAAACACATTCCCTTCAACATTAAGTCTCTCAATACCAAAGCTAAGGATTCATGAACCTAGAAATTAATTCATTAATCTATCCACTATCAAGTGGAAGAGATCCAAGAAAGAAAATTTACCACCTCAGAAAAGGGGAAAACAACTCTTTCTTCTCTCCAACAGAAATATATCACAAAATGCAGAGCAGTTGGAAATACAAACTCAAGAAAAAAAGTCACTAAATTATGTGAATTACTGTAGAGTTAAATGATGGGCTAGACAGATCATGAACCTAAAATGTAACACTCCCCCAAAAAATTTAAGCAGAGAGGAGAGGAAAATGCAAGAAAAAGAGGAGAGAGAAGGTGGAAAAGGAAGGAAGGGAAATTGGGGCTTCTAGAGGTGGTGAATTAAATGGAAGAATGTTAGGAAGAAGAAAAAAGAAGAGGAGGAACAGGAGGAAGTAAGAAGTATAACAGATGAATAAGTAAGTCCAGGGGAAAGAAAAAAAAGAAGAGGAATAGGAACAGAAAGAGAAGGGAAAACAGGAGAAGAAAGAAGAAAGAGAATGGGAAAAAATGAGAAAAGAAATAAGACCACAAACATCCTAAAATCATTAAAAACTACCCAAGAGTTAATATGCCTAGATAGAACTTATTTAAGTAATAATGCAACAACTATAAGGAAAAATACTGCAAATACTACAGAAGTGCAGAGATCACTTAACAAATAACATGAAAGATCACAGCAGATTCTGAAGGAATCCAGAAATTATATACAAAATTAGGAAGCAAGGGCCTTTAAGCATAGAATGGCTGATCCACAAAACTCAGCATGTTCAAAGTTAAGAAACTGACATTTGAAAATTGATCAGACTTTGTAAAATTTAAAGACAAATCAAATTCAAGGATACTTTCAAACAAAAAATAAGCCTCCCAATAAGAAGAAAATATTTTACAGAATCAAAAATTTCACAAAATTTTGGAGTTACAAAGTACCTTGGTAGGCATCTGGTCTACTCCACATGTAAAAACTATCCTCTTTACAACATACCCAACAAGCGGTCTAACAGCCTTTGTTTGAAGACTTCCAAAGCAGGGAGATCCACTATATCCCAAGATAGTCCTCTCTCCCATTGGATAGCTATAATTTTTATAAAATTTCTGCTCATATGAAAGGTCCTAATTTTAAAAGCCTAATTCCTTCTGTTTGCAACTTTCATTCACTGCTTCTAGTTATGCTCTCTGAAGCCAAATAAAACAAGCACAATGCTCTTCCAGACAACCCTTCAAATATCTGAAGATACAAATCAGTTCTGTCCTCTCCAACCCCACCAAGAAAAGTATCTAATTCTTCTCTTTTCTATGCTAAAATTTCCAGTTCCTCCAACTAATCTTCAAATAGCATCTGGCCCTGGTCTTCCACCATCCTGCCTTTGGGTTGTCTTGAGCTTATTAATGTCTTTCCAAAAATTTGACAGAACTAAATACCACACTCCAGATACATAGAAGAAGTGCTTTCCTGGATGCCATATAACACTGCTAGCAGTCCACTAAAACCCCCAGACCTTTTCCAGCAAAATGGTACTTCTAATCACCACCTTGTACTTAAATATGTTGACTTAAAAAAATAGATGCAATCAAAACAGGAGAACTTTCAAAGTACTATTATCAACTTAATCAATGCAAGTTGCGAAATCGTAATCCAGAGAAAAAGATGAAAAAAAGAGGGGAAAAATTCAAGATGTGTAAAATCCAAGATGGGTATGGGATCAGGGCACACTAGTCCCAAAGTAAAGATTTTATGTTTGATAAAGACGACTTTATTTTAAAATAACTTACACAGTTATTATTAGAAAGCAGGGAGATTTTGTTTAGAATATTTCCATTGAACATGGATATACAGAAATAAGAGTCTATTTCTCTTTCAAAAAATGACCTAAAACAAATTAATCATCATAACATTAATAATCCTCATGCAATACAAAAAGGTCACAGAACAGATCCAACAATATGCTGCTTCCTAGAAAAATTTCATCCAGAAAGATCTTAAGAGATTTGAAACGAAAATCTAGTTTAAAATTTACCATATTATAATCATATCACAAAAAAGCATCAGTAGAAATAATTCTATTGGAGAAAGTTGAATTTCTAATCATAAAATTCTCAAAGACATAAACAATACTCTAAAAAATTACGTAAAATCTAATGCTATCTCAAATATGTAATCTTAGAACTAAAATACATATATGAACCTAGTATATCTGCAACAAAATTCAAAAAGGAAATCACCACAGCCTTTCAAAACGAAATAGATTTTTAAAAATAGTGGTAGATATCAATACGCCACCATTAGGATATGTCATAGAAAGCAATACGAAATTAGAGAGCTAAGCAGAATTAATGTATCAGTTAATAGGTATACTGACAAAATTTAAGGGGAAAACTAAAGTGCACTTTTAAAAAAAGTATTGATGGAACTTAAAGAAAAATTAATTACATGCTGGGCCACAGAGAGGACTAGAATACCTATATTTCTGTATTACCCTTCAGGCTGTATTTATAGGTCATAATGTAATCATATAGTAATAAATAATGTGATAAATAAGAGGAATATGGCCTCCCACTGAAACATTACAAATTACTAATTAATGACTAAGCAAAAAAAGTCTAGGCTACTTCCAAGAGAACAAGAATTTATACGGCCACAGCTCACCCAACATGATGTTCAAAAATTCAACAGGAAGAGCCTATCTGCACATAACCAGAGAGAGGTGGTGGCAGCATCAGAATGAAGTATTGAGTCAGGATATGTTGGTGTTCAAAAACCATCTACACTTAATTCACTGTGTGACCTTTAAACAAGTTATATAATTTCTCTGGGACTCAGTTTCTAAATCTGCAGATACTATTATTATACGATCTCTAAGGTCCCTTCCAACTCTGTTAACCACAATCAACATAGTAGGCAATTGGGTTCTAAAAATAAAAACACCAGAAAGGTGAGAAAAGTGGTTACCAATAGTTCTAACAAGGGTACCAGAATCTCTCTCACATTGACAATGTGTGTAAGCAATTTATTTAAAAAAAAAAAAACCAAACACTACACTTTGGTGCTAATCTTCCTAAACTGTATTTCACAATGTAGCTATAAGGATAGGAAGAAAACAAGACACAAATGAGACCTTACCCTGGCAGAGCCATGTTTCTCTAAGGAATGTGGTTCCCTAAGTAACTTTCCCTGTGTACTTGCAGTACCCTATTCTATATGTGTCTCTGAAAAAGTATAATGAACTATTTGGATAGGCTGTAAGGGCTCTCAGACATAGATTACAAGAAAGGGTTGGGTATAGACAACTCTGCCCCAAGGTTATATACAGCTACATCTTAGCAAACATCTCTGGAATCCATCTCTATTTTCCAGGGCATGATTGAGAAATCAGTAGTACTGAGTGACTCCAGACTTGCCTTTTTTAAAAAAGTTATTGGGGGGGCGAAGCCAAGACGGCAGCTGGAAAGCAGGGAGTTGCATGAGCTCCCTGCCAGGTCCCTCCAAAAACCTATAAAAAATGGCTCTGAACAAATTCTAGAACTGCAGAACCCACAAAATAGCAGAGGGGAGCAGGGATCCAGCCCAGGACAGCCTGGATGGTTGCTGGATGAGGTCTATCACGCAGGAAGCTGGGAGCAGAGCAGAGCTCAGCCTGTGCTGCAGCAGGACCAACCAGACCAGCAGCAGGCTGGAACAGGCCCTAGCGCCCTGAATCAGTGAGCTGTGACAGTTACCAGACTTCTCAACCCACAAACACCAAAGACAACAGAGAAGGTTAGTGGGAAAAGCTGCGGGACTGGAAGAAGTTCGAGGTTTGGCCACCGCCCCCAGGGCAGCGGAGGTGGGGCAGCTACAGCTGCTGTTGCTTCTGGCCCCAGGCCCACCTGTAGGGAGGAATTAAGTGGCAGATCAGAGCAGGAGTGCAGAGCCTGCTTAAGATTTGTGTCAGGTCCGGGTTGGTGGTTCTTGAGGAAGGAGGAGTGCTGGTGTGGCAGAGCTGGCTATATAGAAATAGCTCTGAAATCAATGGTGCAACCCCTCAAGCTTGGAACAAAGTACTCTTTGCTCTACAAGCAACAAAAAACTCAAGGGTCAAGTAAGTTGGCTGGAAACATGGCCAGGCAGCAAAAACGCACTCAGATTCAGTCTCAGACTTTGGAATCTTTCTTTGGTGACAAAAAAAGACCAAAAGATACAGCCAGAAGAACTCAACAAAGTCAAAGAGCCTACATCAAAAGCCTCCAAGAAAAACATGAACTGGTCTCAGGCCATGGAAGAGCTCAAAAAGGATTTGGAAAAGCAAGTCAGAGAAGTAGAGGAAAAATTGGGAACAGAAATGAGAATGATGCAAGAAAACCATGACAAACAAGTCAATGACTTGCTAAAGGAGACCCAAAAAAATGCTGAAAAAAATACTGAAGAAAACACCACCTTAAAAAACAGACTAACTCAAATAGCAAAAGAGCTCCAAAAAGCCAATGAGGAGAAGAATGTCTTGAAAGGCAGAATCAGCCAAATGGAAAAGGAGGTCCAAAAGACCACTGAAGAAAATACTACCTTAAAAATTAGATTGGAGCAAGTAGAAGCTAGTGACTTGATGAGAAATCAAGATATTATAAAACAGAACCAAAGGAATGAAAAATGGAAGACAATGTGAAATATCTCGTTGGAAAAACCACTGACCTGGAAAATAGATCCAGGAGAGATAATTTAAAAATTATTGGACTACCTGAAAGCCATGATAAATAAAAGAACCTAGATATCATCTTTCAAGAAATTATCAAGGAGAACTGCCCTGATATTCTAGAGCCAGAGGGTAAAATAGAAATTGAAAGAATCCACAGATCGCCTCCTGAAAAAGATCCCAAAAAGAAAACTCCTAGGAACACTGCAACCAAATTCCTGAGCTCCCAAATCAAGGAGAAAATATTGCAAGCGGCCAGAAAGAAACAATTTGAGTATTGTGGAAAAACAATCAGGATAACACAGGATCTAGCAGCTTCCACATTAAGGGACCGAAGGGCTTGGAATACAATATTCCAGAGATCAGTGGAGCTAGGATTAAAACCAAGGATCACCTACCAGCAAAACTGAGTATCACGCTCCAAGGCAAAATATGGACTTTCAATAAAATAGAAGACTTTCAAGTTCTTAGTGAAAAGACCAGAGCTGAATAGAAAATTTGACTTTCAAACACAAGAATAAAGAGAAGCATGAATAAACAAGAAAGACAAATCATAAGGGACTTACTAAAGTGGAACTGTTTTGCTTACATTCCTACACAGAAAGATGATGTATATGATTCATGAGACCTCAGTATCATAGTAGCTGAAAGGAATACGCATATATATGTGTATGCATACATATACATATGTGTGTGTCTATGTATGTATATATGTAGGTGTATATATATGTATATATAAATGTATATGTATATGTGTGTATATATAAATATATATATAGACGGAGGGCATAGGGTGAGTTGAATATGAAGGGATGATATCTAAAAAAACAAAATCAAATTAAGAGATAAGAGTGGAATATATTGAGAGAAGGAGAAAGGGAGAGATAGAATGGGGTAAATTATCTCGCATAAAAGTGGCAAGAAAAAGTGGTTCTCTAGGAAGGGATCAGGGGGCAGGTGAAGAGGAATGAGTAAATCTTGCTCTCATCAGATTTGACCTGAGGAGGGAATACCATACACACTCAACTGGGTATCTTACCCCACAGGAAAGAAGGAGGAAGAAGATGAAAAAGGGGGGATGATAGAAGGGAGGGCAGACAGGGGGAGGAGGTAAGCAAAAACACTTTCAAAAAGGGACAGGGTCGAAGGAGAAAATTCATCAAAGGGCGATAGGTTAGGAAGGAGCAAAACATAGTTAATTTTTCACAACATGAGTATTGTAGAAGGGTTTTACATAATGATACGGATGTGGCCTATGTTGAATTGCTTGCCTTCTTAGGGACGGTGGGTGGGGAGGGAAGAGGGGAGAGAATTTGTAACTCAAAGTCTTAAAAACAGATGTTCAAAAACAACAGGAACAAAAAGTTTTTGCATGCAACTAGGAAATAAGATGCACAGGCAATGGAGCATAGAAATTTATCTTGCCCTACAAGAGAAGAAGGGAAAGGGGGATGGGAGGGGAGTGGGGTGGCAGATGGGAGGGCTGACTGGGGAATGGGGCAACCAGAATATATGCCATCTTGGAGTGGGTGGGAGGGTAGAAATGGGGAGAAAATTTGTAATTCAAACTCTTGTGAAAATCAACGCTGAAAACTAAATATATTAAATAAATTAAATATATAAAAAAGGTATTGTTTTATTTTTGTGTTTAAAGAGAAGTGGACTATAGTTAAATAGCTCACTCAATGAAGATCAATTCTCTTTTGATATAGAAAAAAAGATGTTACTCTAAAATGCTTAATAATAAGAATGATGATGATAATGACAAGAAAATCAGCCAAGATACTGCACTATATCTGCCTATTTTCTTATTAATTGGTAATTTCATAGATATCAGATCACAAGCTTAATTAAATAGTAGTTCAAGAATCACAAAGTGTTTTTCTTAACAAGAGGCTTGTGGAATTGGCAATATAAATATTATACCCATTTCGCCCATGAAGAAACTGGCCACAAAAGTAATAAATGTCCAAACTAAGATAGCAACCCAAGTTTTCTGATTCAAAGACTACATGTTCTTTCAAATAAATCATACTGCCTCATTAATCTCTCGAATAAATTTTACTGCACAATCAAAGACGACAAGTGATCACTGAATATATTTTTCTTCTTCCAAGGACAGCATAATTGGTCAACTCAGTTAGTGAAAGCACGGGATTAAAGAATTGAAACCTTTCTAATTAAATCCTCATATAGGCAAATAAGGTTGATTCCATTCTTAAACCCAATCAACCAGCTCAGACATGAGTCAAATAGTAGTTTGCCAAAGTGTAGATGAATTAACACAAATCAATCATTAACAGAAAATTTAAATAACATATGTTCTTAAAGGTAAGAATGATCTTCATTACATACCAAAAAAAAAATCTTTATACAATCATTGACTGATAGCTATTAAATACCAACTTTGTTATCCATCTCAATTTTTAATAAGTCATACTGAAAGGAATTTCTCAATGCAAAATTTAAGCTCATCTTTTCTTATTCTGAAGAAGCATATCCAATAATAATAAGGTGAGTTTTATGATCATAAGGTTTTTTTTTAAGTAATGCAAATGTTCTTTAAGAGAGTCACCTGTAATGTCAAAAGTTAGAGCTAAGAAGGACTATACCACTGAAGAAGATGTAGCATAGTGAAAAAGGAGTCTTCTATACTTATTCAAGAGACTAACATTCTAATTCTAGTTTCTGCATTAGATTATAAGTCACTTCGCCTCTTAGTTTCCTCATATGTAGTTTGAGGAGGTTGGGTTAGATGATCAAAGGTTCCTTCCAACGCCAACTTTCTATGACTGTAAGTTGATATAAAGAATCTGCCTGATGCTAAGGGGAACAGATGGGTGATCTCACCATGCTTGCCAAAGTTAGTGCCAAATAAAAAGTCAACAAATAAAGCATCCAAAACAATTTAAGAACACTTCCACAAAAGACCCTTCAATCTGTACATTATATTTTAAATTTAGTCTTAGACAAGTAGTTATGAATTTTTTTAAAGTTTCTGAACATCTTTAATGTTGAAAATTTCCCTCTCTCAAATGATCTCTTTGCATTGGTGCTATCAAAGATGCTAACACTACTTTTATTTCTAGCCAGCAAAAGAAAATGGTGTCAAATTAGTCTCAAAGTGTGATTTGTTATCAAAGCATTTCAAAATTTAATTTTGAAGACATTTGGGCCTTTATAATCTATACTTAGACCTGAGAATATGATTAAGAGTCTCTAAATAATGTCTCATACATTCTGAGTATAGCTGCAGCTCATGTTCATCAGTGATGCAATTTTCGTGGGAATATTGTTCAAAAGCATCAAAGGATAGTGAGACCTTCTGAGCTGTGGACCAGCAAATAGTCTTCTTATTACAACCTAAAATTCTAGAAAAGAATAAAAATTGAAAGACGGAAAATGGGGAGGGATTTGTTAATTTTTTGAAAGTTACTAATAAAAACAATTTTGTAAATGAAACCTACTTTAGAAAATCACAAGATAATTTATAGTGTAGAACAATCACTTCTTCCAGGTTAATTTGGCCAGGAAAAGAAAAAAATGAGGTGGAATGTCACAAATCTCTTATATCTACAATGTTAATTCACAATGGCATTCTTAAAAAGGCAAGTTTTAAAATAAATAATTCTCAGCATCATAAGTAACAAGAAATCAAAGTTCAAAAAACATCTTTGTTCACAAATACTTCATTTGCAATGTAGTATGATTTAGTTAATAACATTTAATTTTTAACAAGTTAAAAACAGTACTCTTAAGTAGTACAAAAATAAGCTGCTCTCTTGGGAGGTTGTATGTGTATGTGTACACTTTTTATTTGGCATGCACACACATACACACACACACACACACGCCTATACACACACACCTGATTCAGTAAGGCAAGACATCTCTTTAAAAGATATAAGTGAGGTATAAAACAAGGAGATGTATCTTCACTAAAAATGTTTGCTACTGTCATGGATGAGACTGAATATAGAATTCCAGGCAAAAAGGAATTCTTTATATATGGTGCGATCCTCCAGATATTCTTTGAAAATGAAATTATGTTTATTGCAATAAGCTCCCCAACATTACTGAGAATCCTAAGGGAGATATATGATCATTCGAAAATACTTTGACCTAGCTATAGTGGCTATAGTCTAGATTACGATACACTGTTGGAATGACAACCAGCAGAGCTCATCCATCAAATTAAGAAAGAATAGGGCTCAGGGTTGAACAGAAGAAGTGGGTTAGCCTGTCTTTTGAATATTGCAATGGATTTTAACGGTCCAAAGCTTCTCCCTAAAACAACGGCCCATAATTTCTTTTATTTTTAATACTTAATTTTCCAATTACATATAAATATTTTTAACATTCATTCTTTAAAGTTCTGCCTGAGTTCCAAATTCTCTCCTTTCCTCCTTCACTGAGGAGGCAAACAATGGGCAATCATGCAAAACATATTTTCATACTGGACATGTTATCTTGTGAAAGAAAACACAGACCATAAAAAAAATAAAGTTAAAAAAAGTATGCTTCTATTTACATTCAGACTTTCTCTAGAGGTAGACAGCATTTTTCATCATGAGTCCTTGCTACTTGTCTTGGATCACGGTGTTACTGACAAGAGCTAAGCCACCCACAGTTGATCCTCGTATAACATTACTATTACATGTACAATGTGCTCCTGGTTCTGCTCACTTTACCTTGCATCAATTCAGGTAAATCTTTCCAAGTTTTCCTGAAAGCATGCTGTTCATCATTTCTTATAATACAATAGTATTCCACAACAATCACATACCATTACTAGTTTATTCTTCAATTAATGGGCATACCCTTGATTTCTAATTCTTTGCCACAACAAAATGAGCCACTATAAATATTTTTTGTTCAAATAAATGCTTCCCCCCCACTCAAATTTTTTTTAATCTCTTTGGAACACAGACCTGGTAGTGGTATTGCTACTGGGTAAAAGGGTGTATACAGTTTTATATACAGCCCTTTGGGCATAGCTGCAAATGCTCTCCAAAATAGTTTGAAGCTAAGTTTGAAGCTCTATCAGGAGTGCATTAGAGTCCCAACTTTTCCACTTCCCCTCCAACTTTTGTCATTTGACTTTTCTGTCATATAAGCCAATCTGATGGTACTTCAGAGTTGTTTTAATGTGCATTTCTCTAATCAATAATTATTTGGAGCATTTTTTGATTTCATCTGAAAACTGCCTATTTTTGCCTTTGACCATTTGTCAACTGGGAGATGACTTGTATTTTTCTAAATTTGACTCAGTTCTCTATGTATTTGAGAAATGAGGAAGGGCCCATGAGTTCAATGTCAATATTCTTCTGATGGTGTTATATTATTTCAATTCTTAGAATACAACTGCCATCTTCTACATGAAGTGTTTCTTAATTCTCAGAGCAGCTAGTTCCCCTCACTCACAAAATTACCTGGTATTTATTTTGTGCAAGCTTAGCAAAATTATCATTTTTGTATGTTTTATATGTACGTGTATGTTTTGTAAAATCTATTGGCAATTTGATTAATAACTTCAGTTCTATAAAAAATTAAAAATCTATAAAGTAGAACAAAAATAATTTCAAGTTTTTATGAAAAAATCCATTTATTATACTTCATACTTTTTCCATATAAATGGCCCCAGAAGAAGACAAAATTAGTTAGCCAAGTTTGCAACAGGAGTGAACACCTCCCTCGATAGCAAAAGGATGGTATGTAGTCAATGAATGGAGTGCTGGACTTGGGGTCAGGGTGATCTGAGGTGAAATCCTGGAGTACACTCATTATGTACCAATTGTCCCCTTATTGCATGATCTCAGGCAAGCAAGTCAACTTTCTCAAAGTGTAGTTGTGAGGTTCAACAGAGATAGTATACACAATCGGCTTTGCAAACCTTAAATGCTATGTAAATTTCAGCTATTATTATCACCATCATTATCATCATTATCACTACTATTATCACTATCACTAACTGTGGGAACATGCTAATACTAAAGGAAGTGCACTCATCAGAACCTCATTCTTTGAAGGAACTTATTGCTAGAATAAATGATATGATTAAAGTCCTAGCTGAGACAAAACTTCAGAACATATCAGAGAATTAGAAAATGGTAGTATCTTTTATGGGCAGGCAGATAGGTAGATAGATACACAGATAGAGCATGAGGCCTGGAGTTAGGAAGACCTGAGTTCAAATCTGACCTCAGACACTTAGTAACTGTGTGACCCTGGGCAAGTCACTTAACCCTGCTTACCTCAGTTTCCTCATCTGTAAAATGAGCGGAGAAGGAAATGGCAAACCATTCTGGTATCTTAGAAAACCCCAAATTGGGTCACCAGGAGTTGGACATGACCGAAAAATGATTCAACAAAAGTATCTTTTGTATACCTGACAGTGGCAGACATACTGCAACAACTATTTTAAGATGAAAAACTTAAAAATTTGAATAAATTACCATTCAATTTCATTTTTCAGATTGTTTTAATCTCCTACATAACTGAAGTTATAGTATTTCAAACAACACATAGACTTTAGGGGTACCCTGTATATTTGTTTCCTCCCCAGATAAAATATAAACTCCTTGAGAGCAGTGACAGTTTCATTGTTGCATCCTCACCATCTATGTCAATATCCGACAAAAAAGTAGATGCTTAATAAAGGCTTGCTGATTAACAAAAATAGAAACACTGCACCACAGGTATACTGTATATTTCTAGAATATTGGAAATGGATTGGATTGCTGCACAATGAATTATCTGCACATTTATATCCTATTTTTCTTCTTCCTTTCTTAAAACTGCAACACTATAAGAAACTGTCTTAAGTTAAGCCTGCCATCAATAGTGTCAAAAGCTGTAACAGTAGTTTAAATCCTATTAAGGAAGCTGAAGGAGCTAAAAACTTTTAATTATACATAGAAAGACAAAGTTTTACTTCTCTACAACATTTCTGGAACTTGGTATTAATCAGAATATCTGGATTTGAATACTGGTTCTATTATTTACTAGCTATAACACCTTGGGCAATCTCTTTACCTCTTTAGCCATCATTTTATTCATTTGTAAAAAGACTGTGTAATTTGGGAGATACTGGCACAGCACTGCTCAGCATGGCGGGCCCACATCAGAGAAGGTGCTGTGCCCATGAGCAAAGCAGAATTGAAAGAGCTCAAAGAAAATACAGGATGTAGAAATTTGTAGTATCCACCTCAAATGTTCACATGAACTATTTGTGTCCAACCTGTGGTAGAGCATTCCAAGCTCATACTGGTCCAATCATCCACAGTCAGACACACTGAAACTTGACTCTAGCATAGAGATGTCATTTTGGTCCTCTTCAAGAAGGAAGAACAACCACCAACCAACCAATCAATCAACCAACCAACCAACCAACCAACCAACCAACCAACCAACCAACCAAAATAAAAAGAGAAGTTCTTTCATATGGAAACAGATTAAGGATGCAAACAAAACAGTACCTCTAATCTTGTTAAAAAATTATTGCTTTTCCAATCCCAGGAAGCAACTGTACAGCAACCCACCTAAGAGTTCTTGGTCATAAAAGATTACAATATTCATTGCACAGGAGACCTTTTCAGTTCCAGAGGAAAATGATCAAGGAAGGAATTGAGCAGTTTAAAAAGTGACTATTGCTCTGTTGGTTAGAACAGAATGTTGAACCAGCACTGTATTTTAACATAGTGACTTTTCTTTGTTCAAGATTTCAAGTGTTAGTGAAAACTGTTATGGAGAGAGAGATGTCCAAGAGCATGGGGGATCTATGCTAATTGAGATACTTCTCTTACTAGACTAGGAATGTTTCAATTTACAATAATGTCAAATCAATAAAAATAGTTTGTTAGACTTGTGCCTAAAAGACAGCATTCAAATTTTTTTGACAAGCCCTTACTATCTATCAATTCAGGTTTGCCAACTCTGAGTTCCCTCTCTCTCCCCAAATCTCCCCCTCCCTCACATATACTCAAAGGCTAGATCTTTTCCTTTGTAATAAAATTCTTTATTGGAATAAGTTCATAAGTTTAATATAAGCAAGGTGTAGTTAGGAGTAATTTTGGCAAGGAGAAATGAATTAAAGAAGCAGTTTCTATTGGGCACAAATCCACTCTGGCTACCTATGTGGTAGAAGGAAAACCTGGGTCTTCTCTCTGCTTTCTCAATACATCTTTGGCCCTCCATTTTTACTGGACACAAATCTCTGACCCTCTGATGACACATCAGATCACATATCAGTCCTCCTAACTGATCGAGGTTTGTGATCTTTTAGCCAACTTGATCGACCTTCCTGGTGTAGAGAGACTGCTACATATTTTCATCTGTGATATAAAATTTTTATTGATACAGATTATTGGGTAACATAAAACCAATATACCACACAACACTATTAAGATAAGAGGGAGGAATACTTCATGGAGAACATTAATTCCTACTTCACCCCCTCTTCCCAAACCCCAAATAGGGAAGAATCTAAGGGAAAAGAGAAAAGGAAAGGGTAGGAGAAGAGAAGGAAGAAAAGTGATAAAATGGATGAAATCTGCAAATGGGGTGGGGTGGTAATGAGACCTGGCAAGAAAGAAAATATTAGGAGCCAGACAGTAGAAAAGTATTTACTATTACTCACTACCCTCTTTTATCCTGATGAGGTTCGCTGTCATATATAACAATCAATCTGTCCCTAATAACAGATACCACTGGATACCCATCTATTATATGACACTCTGAGAAAGGGCAGATCTCAAATATCTGTCCTGCAGGAAATCCCTAGTGATGGAGGGATCCACTCAATTCTTTTTTTCAAACTCTTTCTGAATATTCCCATTACTTTTTATCTAAACAAATAGGGTTCAAGGGCTACCACTAAAGTTTCTCCTTAACCAAAAAGCTTTTTGCTAGGTTTCTTTCCATCTAATAATCTGTTCTCTCCATACATACAACAAACGGTCAGTCACAAAATCAAATAAGATGGTTTTGTGGCATTACTGGTCCATTTCAGTAGGAATAAAATAAATACAGGACTATAATATAATGGGAAAACAAACTAGTGATAGAAGGTGGGGAGAAGTAAAAAAATGAAATCAAGAATGCAATTTGTTATAAGAATAGAACTCACTTGAAGGAAGCCTGGCTTCCCTGACTTCCTTTCAAATCCCAGCTCAAATCCCACTTTTTACAAGAAGCATTTCCAGAGCTCTCTTAATGCTAGTGCCTTTCAACCTGTAATTCCCTAATTTATCCTCTATACAACTTGTGTGTGAATAGATTTTTTCCTCATGGGGCAGGGACGCTTTTGCCTCTTTTTGTAACCCCAGTCCTTTGCACATAACCTGAATAACACAGTAGAAATTTAATATTTGTTGACTTGACTATAACACCTATAATAATATCATAAATAATTACAATTTCAGTTTGAATTATCTATATTAAAATGCATACATTTCTGATTTCACAATGTAATTGATCACATACCTTTTGGGTTTTTCATCCATTCATCAAGTATTCATTACGCATTCACATGCAAAGCACTGATGTAAGCATTAAAGATTACAAAGATAAAAACAAAACTAACTTTGTTTTCATAGAAGTTACATTCTACTAGAGGAAGGAGCATATATCAATGAATATAATCAGATCAATGAATAAAAAATATGTCAAGTATATGTAAAGTATTGTGGAAAAATAGGCCACTACTCCATTGCTGGTGAAGTTGCATATCAGTACAATCATTTTGGAAAGCAATTTGTAATTAAGCAAATAGGGATTAACATGTCCATAACTTTTGACTCATACATTCTATTACTAGATTCCAAGGATATCACTGATATAGCAGCACTTTTTGAAGAACTGGAAATAGAACAGATACCCATCAACTGGGTAACTGCAAAATACACTGAGGTACATAAATATAGTAAGAATATTACTATGCTGCAAGAAATTACAAATATGATGAATACAGAGAAGCACAATGTGATCTATGTGAACTGATGCAGAGAAAGGCAAGGAGAGCCAGGACAATATATACAATGCCCTCAACGTGCAAATGGAAAAAAAAAAAAACTACCACAAAAGTATCAAAGTGAATGTTGCAAAATCATAGAGAATAAACACGATTCCAAAGAAGAGATGAGATTAGACACCCCCGCCCTACTCTTTTGTAGAGGTAGGAGGTCCACAAATACAGTATATACTGCACATATTTTCAGACTTTTGCAATGACAATCAGTTGTGCTGATTTTTTCTCATCTTTTTCTCTTTTTTCCATTAAAATATTATTTGTAATATGAGGAAATTGTGGTAATTAAGAACAAAAGATATCAGCATAAATTTGTTTAAAAAAATTTTTAAAGTAAATGCAAAATAATTTCATTGGAAGAAGTCACTAACAACTAGGGGGACAAGAAAGGCCTCTTAGAGGGGGAATATAAGCTTAGCTTTCAAAAAAGTTAAGGATTCTAAGAGTTAGAGGTAAAGACAGATGGGATGTTGTTTATCAGTAATAATAAGTGGTCCAGTTTGAGTGGAAAGAAGGATAGTGCAGGGGTGGGTGCAATTAGTCTGGAAAGATAAGTTAGAGCCAGTTCATGAAAGACATTAAATGCCAAAAGAGCTCATATTTTATCTTAGAGACAAAAGGGAACCACAGACACTTCTAGAACTAGGTCTAAATGCTTTAGGATGCAGGGTGCAGAACCTGAGACCACAAATTCTCCACCCCTACTTAGATACATCAATGTCACAGGTGTATGGACAATTTTAGAGATTGTAATAACCTTTGAATTACTAACAAACTGCTTTGTCTCCATTTCTGTTTGACTCTTCATGTATAAATCTTCTGGAAAAATAAGATATACTAAAGGACAAATTAAAGCTCACCAAAATGACTGTCAGGACAGACTCTGGATGAACACTGGACGCAACAATAAATGAAAGCTCTCATTTGGAAGGCCCTCTTCCATCCGGTAGGAAAAAAAAATAAGTCTTTATCAATAGTTATGGAGACAGATGAAAAAAATGAATAAATAATGATAGTAATATAAATGAAAAATGAATAATGATAGTAATGACTAGCATTTACAAAGTACTTTAAGGTTTGTAAAGCACATGCATATGTTATATCATTGGATCCTTCCTGGGAACTCATTTTTCAGATAAGGAAACTGAGGCAGAAAAGTTAAGTGACTTGCCCAGGATCACTCCTTACTAACTTTCCACTTTTTAACTCTTTTGAGGGGCCTGACAGAACAATTTCCCATACTGAAATGGGATATATGTGTTGTATATAATTGTCAAAACAAAACAAAAACCAAACCACAGATATGGTCAGCCTATCCCAAATGAAATTCTATGATGGGTCCAAGGCACAAATTAATAGCAAGAAAGTAGAGGCAGAATCTCAAAAGAAATGTTTACAGATATCATAATCTTGCATATTTGCTATTACTTTGATAAGCCCATTAATCAGCAGAGTTGGTCACTATATAGCTTCTGTGAAACCCAATTTCCCTGAAGGGTTGAGGACAAGGAATAAACCAAGAAGCCTAAGCCAGGAATGCTCTAACGTACTGAGCTAGCTATGGAAGGATTCTCAATTTACTCTCCAACTCATCCCTTCTTCATTTAATGAATAATATAAACCTGACTGCCTGCAGAGTTTGCTTGTTTAGGGAGATTTCTATTGTTATCGTGGCCCTTAGATGTCTTCTAAGTCCTCAGAGACAGTCATTCCACAGCTCTGTGGGGGTGTGAATCTTCATTGTGAGGACTGAATTTTAATGAAGACAGTCTGATGTAGCAAACCAAAACTTACCAAGAATGAGAAGCAAAGCCTTGTTTCAAGGACAGTATAACACTTGGGAGGCAGTGGACTTACAAATTGCTAAATGTGGTAGTGAGTTTTCCAAGAGTAAATATATTACTTATCTAAAGATTCCTTAAGTTAAAGAATTCTATTGAGTGACTTGACATTAAGGGAAAAAATTATTTTTTTATAATTCCAGGAAATGATGTTTCTACAACTTGCATTAACATTTCCAAATTTACCAGGTAATGTAAGATTCTGTTGATACTGGTGGCCCTTTGTGTACAATGAATACTGCTTCTAGAATGATATATGAAAATAAAACTTTTGATAAGTTTTCACCCCTTTCCCAAGTACTGTACCTAAATATACTGGGGGGGGAGGGTTGAGGGGGGCAATATTTAAAGTGATCATTGGGTAAATTCTTTGTAGAGAGGGAAGTATTTTGGTAATGGAAATAAATCATTCCCAAATTAACTTTAATGTGAATTGGCTAACCAATTATAAGATTCGTTCAAATGAAACATACCAGAATTTGAAGAACAAATCGAAAATCTCACTATCTATCCACAAAATCACAGAATTTTAAGAGCTAAAAGATCTTAAAGGGGCTTATCGATCAATTCCATCAATGAGGAAACTAAAGCATCAAAATAACAATGAAAATGGGATGGGGTATTAATGGGATTTATTTTATGGGGTATTTATATTTCCAGAAATTATTGTAAGGAATGAAAATTTATTTTTTAAATAATTTACAAGTCAAGAATTTATTATTACTTAATATTTTTATTAAACTGTTCAAAAGTTAATATCAATAATGAGATCCTCAGATACTACAAAAGAATTTGGATAAAGATTTTAGAAAAAGTAAAATATAAGAATTATAAATATTGAATGTAACCACAATAAATATTTGCTACTCTGTTATATAACCGCAGCAGACAGTTTTCATCAAACTAAAGACAAAGAACACTGAAAATATGTTTTCAGTCTCCATGTAAGTTTTATCTGATTACGTCAACTGCCACTTGTGATTTTCCCCCAATCTCATCTAATAAACTCATTGCTTAGAAGCTTTTCAATAGCTGTATACAAAGGAAAGTAAGTACAACAGTAACTTCAAGTAGAACCACAGCACAAGTTAACCCTTACAGAATCTTTTTCTTTTGCAAAAGCAATGTCATAGAAATACAGATTCAGAATGGTATTCATAACAATCCTAGCAGAGGAGGGAGGCAATGCATATATCTAGGTCTCTGTCCAAATTGTGCTTCTCCACTTACCACCTCTGCAACCTTAAGAAAGCAGTCACTTTACTTTTGAGGGCCTAAGTTGTCCTCTGTCCTGGTCTAGATTACCTCAAATATCCCTTCTAATTATAAATCTGTGATCCAAGTCAGAAGATGGAAATCAGAGATAACACAGGGAACAAAATGGCTAGCTCTTAACACTGCAGTTACAAAGGAGCAATAATCTGGAGACAAATCAACATATCAAATGTTCAGTTTGCAGATCTCTAGAATTTTGACAGATTCTGACCAAAAACCTAGGAATTAGGTTAGAACTGCCCACAGTTCAAATTATTCCATTACATTAGTAATGGCTTAATCAGTAGACAGGCTGGTCTGGATCAGCTCAAAACAGCTGCTTGATTACCCTGGTTGACTAGAAGAGGTTGTATTGCTAAGCTTTTCAATGCAGCTGGTTGCAGTCTGGTGCGTTTTTGCTGAAAGAGAGCCCTTTCTAGATGTTCGTCAACTATCTCTTTAATGATCCATCCTAGAACTGTCAAGGGAATTGAAATCAAGCTCATTGGGCTATAGTTGGAAGATTTGGCTCTCTGCCCATTTTTTGAAAATCAGGACATTTTCCCTTTTCTAATCTTGTGGCAACTCTCCTGATTTTGAAGATCTTTCAAATACCACTGCCGCTGGCTTAGGAGTTGCATTTCTCAGTAATTTTATGACCCAAATGAAATAGTTCATCTGAACCGGTTGACACCCTAATGAAGAGATTATATTCATCCTCCAGCAAGCATAACAGAGCAGGGAGGAGTCTGTCAGAGGGAAGGGAAGGAGGAATCTTTCATTGTTTTTCCTACTGTGGGTCTGAATGCACTGTGAATTCATAACTGGTAAAAATGTCAAATTCAAAATAAATATTTGGATGCATCAGATTCTTTAGTAAACAATAAGCATCAAAAGGACAGGAAGAATATATTAAAATTTTTATGTAACATAGGCCTTCACACATTGCTCTGCATAAAGAAAACAGCTTAATACTTGCTGAATGGTATTCCCAGGCATAAGTAGAAAAGTTCATTCTAAAGTAAAATACAAATTACAGCAGTATCTATATTTTTGCATTATTCATGTCATTGCTATATTCCATTGATGCAGATAATCAGAGATGACTGTAATGACATGGTCCATGAAAAGCAGTTATATGTTTTATCAACAAATATTTATTTCAACAAGCTTACATCACTGCCAGTCTATAATGGCATTAGATAACAGTTACAAATGGTCAAATTTAATCATCAATGTGACAAAGTACTGTTGCTGTCATTTAGTCATGTCTGATTCTTGGTTACTCCATTTGGGGTTTTCTTGGTAAAGATACTGGAGTGGTTTGCCCTTTCCTTCTCCAGATCACTTTGCAGATGAGGAAACTGAGGCAAACAGGGTTAAGTGACTTGCCCAGGCTCACACAGCTAGTTAAGTGTCTGAGGCCAGATATGAACTCAGAAAGATGAGTCTTCCTGACTCCAGGTCCAGCACTCTATCCACTCCACCACCTAGGAGCCCTGTGACAAAATACTGTGTAGATTAATAATAACAGCTCACACATATATATTTTCCGAGGTTTACAACCTACTTTCATTCCACAAAAATTAACTATGTGCCAGCTACATGCCAGGCACTGTGCTAGATGTTGTACAAAGGAATAAACAAAGCTATCTTTGTTCTCAAGGAGCTTATATTCTATTGAAAGGAGAAGAAATAAGTAAATATAAAGTAATTTTGGGGGTGGAGGGCACTAGCATCTAGGTGGATCAGGAAAGACAGGAGGTAATATCTGACCTAAGCACAGATAAGCACAGGCATAGGGAGAAGCCTGTAAAGGTACAGAGATGGTGGATGAAATGTCACTATAAAAAATAAGCAAACCAGTTTAGCTAGAATACAAACTGGAAGAGAGTAAGGTGCAACAAGCCTATGAAAGATAGGATGTGTCCAGACTATAAAGGGACTTAGATGTCTAATAGAGAAGTTTGTATTTTATTCTAGAAGCAACGCTTCTTGAGCAAGGGAGTGGTCAGAACTTCTCTTTAAGAAAATGACCTTGGAAACTTTGTGGAGGAAGAGATAGAATGGAGGTAGTGATACCTATTCGGAGATTATTGCAACTATCCATTGAAGAAGCAATAAAGGCCTAAATAACAGGGGTAGATTTGTGAATAAAGACAAGGGGATGGATGTTAGAGATGGACAAAAAAATGAAAAGATTTGGCATCTGCTGGACATGGGGGAGAGGGCCTTCAAAGTTGCGAAACTTGGCTTTCTTGAAGGATAGTTGTGTTCTCAACAGAAATAGAGAACTAAGGAAGAGGTAAAATTTCAAGGGGAAAGATGAGTTTTTAAATGTGAATAGACAGAAAAGGATGATGGATGCTAGATATGTTATGGAGATAGAAATGAAAAGATTCAGCCAAAAAAAATGGGATGGGGAGAGGGAGAGGAACTCCAAAGTTGCAAAACTTGGGTGACTAGGGATGGTTGTGTTCTCAACATAAATAGGAAAGAGAATAAGGTTCAAGAGGAAAGATTATGATTTAAGACCTGTTTAATTTTAAATGCCTTTGGAACATCCAGATAGAACTGTCCAATAGGCAAATGGTAACCTGGGAATACAGCTCACCAGAGAAAAAGGGGCTAGAGTCATCTGTATAAAAATGATAGCGAAACACTATAGAGCTGATGAAATCACTGAGAGACAGAGAAGGGAAAGAGGGCCCAGGAAATAGCCCTGGGGTACACTCATACAAAAAGGGTAGGACACAGTGGATGAATCAGCAAAGAAGACTGAGAAGACAGACACAGCCATGATGAGTGGAGAACCAAGAGAGAGTCACAAAAACTCATTATCCAGAGATAAGCCAGCAGGGTGAGGTTGAGTCAACAATATCAAATGTTCAAAGAGGTCAAGAAGGATGATGACTGAGAACAAGCTGTAAGTTTTGTCAATTTAAATATCAGTGACCACTTTGAAAAGAGCAGCTTCAACAGAGTGAGGATGACAGAGAAGAAAGTAAAGATAAAGTAGAAGTTATGGTTCAGAAGAATGGAGGGAAGGGGGAACTGGAGTTCACAGTGCAGACAAAGAGTAAGATTTAGGAGGAGTGAGACATGGGGAGAAATAGAATGATAAAAGGTTGTCAGAAAAATTTCAGGGTTCTTGCTCTTACAATTAGAATACTTATAAATGATGATGAAATCAAAAGTACAACCATCACTCTGTATTGCTGAGACGGAGGGAAGGTGAGTCATAGGCCTTGAGAAAGTTAATGAACAAGGAAGTCAGAGGAAACATCAACACATATATTGAAGTCCTCAAATGCAAAGACAAGGGTCACAGAGGAGAGGAAGAAGCTATCACCCAGATACTGAAATCCTTGAGAAAAGAGAAAGAATGAGCTGGAGGACAGTAGTTAACTGCCATCTTATCTATTGTAGATAGAGTGATAGATCTAGATGGATGAACCTCCAGGGAAGGAGAGACTGCTGAGTGATGTGGCAAAGGGCAGGCCTCTGGAGTACATTGTGCAAGGGTTATTATTTCCCTAAGGATTTTCCACTTAAGCAAAATGTTACACTCCAAATTATCAGTTTTTCTTTGTAATCTGGTTTTAAAAAGCAATGCAAACATTAAGATTCTTTATAATTAGTTCAATCACTTTCAATGCCAAAAACAATTCTAATTTATTTAGATTTAAGGACAGCCAGCCATTGCATGGGGCAATACAAACTTCACAAAACTTCAGACTGATAGAAAAGCAATTAAAACTAATCACCCTCCAAAAATTGAAATGAAGCTTTAAGTTGTTTTCCCTCATAGACCAGCAATTATTTACACCCAAGATTCATTATCCATTCTCTTCTCAAAAGCAATCTTAAATCTCACTGCCTTTAGCATTATACAGGCTAAGGCATCAAACAGTGTGCAATATAGCAGATTAAAGCTATCCATGACAATTTTGATATCAAGAACACTCTTTCTAAAATGTCAAAACAAAATATGACTAATCAAAACAATTCACCTACGCTATAAAAATAAAATTTCTAAGTTACCAACAAATAACTGATTCCTCACCTCTAGCAATACGACAAAATGGGAACTTTATTTAGGGAAATAACCAACATTTCAGAAACCTAAAATTCAAGGAACTACAACCTTCATGTTCTTCATTTATAATATTAAGTTCTGATCGTTTTAATGTTTTGTTTTTGATATGATGAAACCTAAAAGGAGAAACTGCTGTAAAAAGACTGTGTCAGGAATTTTCATGTTCTTCATTTATAATATTAAGTTCTGATCGTTTTAATGTTTTGTTTTTGATATGATGAAACCTAAAAGGAGAAACTGCTGTAAAAAGACTGTGTCAGGAATTATTTGTTAATCATTTCTAGTTCATTTGCTATACCTAAATACATTTTTCCCTTAAAACTGAAAGTATATAGCTTTCAATCTGTTAATCTGCTGCTGAAAGTGCATTCTATGCAGCCCAATTTTTTTTCTAAAGGGAACATTGCAAATTGCCTTAGATGGGCGATAATGAAAAAGCAACACCATTTATTAATTTTGTATAAGTTATTCTCCACCCTAGAGATTCCTTGGAGGGGAAGAACATGTCTGAATTTCACCATACAGTGCCACAGGCAGAAAGTGAAGCGAAACTAAACAAGAGCATCCTGGAGGGAGAGAAATGCCTTGCAGCAGCAAATGACCTACTGCACACCTCAGTAGTGAGGTTTTGATGTTATCATTTGTTAATTTCAAGAAAAAAAAAGACAATTACCAACAGTTTTAGTTGATTCTGATAGAATTATTTAACTTTTTAAAGTTTTTGATCAAAAACAACATATGATATTGAAAAGGCTGCATATTTTCAAAAGATAATTCCAAGTAAATTTGCATGAAAAGCTCCACGAAAAACTTATTTCCTTACTATTACAGAAAATGCAAACTAAGAACTATGTTGAACTATTTAAAGAATTAACAAAAAATTCTTGACATGCATTTCTGTGCATGAATATTCTCTCAAATATTTTAAGTCCAATTCATAGTAAGCAAAAGATAATTTTATTCAAATATGCAGCTCATGGTATGAATAAGCAAGGACTCATTTCCCTACTGAATTGATAACTCTTCTAAGTAATGGTTCATTTAAAAAAAAAATCAACACTATGTTGGCAATGTGGAATCATAACATCCACATGTATTTGCACATACACACATATCCATTCCAAACGAGAGAAATGTTTTAATAACATGCACAAAAAATTAATCAATCGATCCTTATTAGTCAATTGATTTTTTATTACAAAGTACTTTTTGGGAATGACATATGTTCAAACTGCACTATGATAAATATGTAGACATATATAATTTATCAGTATCCTAAATTACTTAACTGATCTTGAATATATAAAATCTATATTTATCAACTAAGATGACAGGCCATTTAAAAATCATTCTGCCATAAAGGAATTGTTTTTAAATGTTCCAGCTTATATATGATCCCTTAAGAAAAATTTTTTAAAGTTACACCATATTCAAATGCCTGGAAAAGCCACACTAAAGAAAACAGAACACTTAAAATAAGTTTAACAAATATAATACTTTTCTTCATGATGAGACTAAGATGTCCTAATCCTAAAACAGAAAAAAATTACAGAACATAGGGTGATATGTGATCATATACGATCTCAGCTAAACTTCCCGAATGTTACCACCTAATAACTGTGCAATTGTTTTCTCTTGTTAAAAAACAGATATTCAACTGAGATCCCATAAGGTCAGATATGACCTCATTTATATTGAGTAATTTTTTTCTCTTAAAGGAGTCTGTAGGACATAAAAACTAGAAATCACTTTTTTCCCTTTTTGAAAATAAATATTGTACTTAACAGTATAATATTAAATATTAAAGCCTGAACACTAAATACATATTCTAAAGCTCTAAATACAAATAAGAGTATACTGTGTTTTGCCACCTTTCAGAACACAGTCTCATTCAGCTGAAGCAACAGGATGTATTTACAAGATTAATTTAAATAATGAGTGACTATGTGACATAACCAACTTTGACTTAGTATTATCATCTTTATCAATAAATGTTATATTTATTAATAATCAGTCCTATTATATGGTAAAAGTATCTCTTTAGCTTCTGCATATTATATACTCATCCTGATGGGTATCTCTTAACAGATCTAGCTACTTTTGACTAAGAACCACAAAGAAAATGAAACAAGCCTGTATCTCCTGTTAACTTTTGGGGAGCCATCTGCTATATGGCCTCAGGTAAGCCTGTTCATGTCTCTGTTCTCCACTTTTCTTAGGTCATACCATTCAAATACCTAGGACAAATATTAAATTATCTAAGAGACAGGCTGGTATAGTGAAGAGAGTCCTGGATTTAGGAATCACAAAGATATAACCCACTGATTAAGGATCCCACCTCTGACACTTAAGTGTTATAACTATGGACAAGTCACTTCCCCCTCTCTGAGCTTCAGTTTCCTAATCTATAAAATAGGGGTAACAATGTGTTTCGTATTTACATGAACAAAATAACTGAGAAGACAATAAATGAAACCCTGGAGTGCAAAAAAACCCCAAAATTTGCCATAAACATCACCAATAAAAGTTGATATTCAAGTCATATAGAGAAATGACCCAAATATAAAATTTCAAAAGCAATTCCCTGATTGATAAGTAGTCAAACAATATGAACAAGCAATTTTCACAAGAATTGCTAATTATAAATTGCTATTTGAAAACATGCTACACTTAACTACTTGTAAGAGAAATGCTAGCTAATTAAAACTGAGGGTTCACTTTACACCTTGGAAATTAACTTTGAAAGATGGATACCATTACTGGGCCTATGCCCCAACAAGATCAAAGCAAGAGGAAAAGGAGTTACATGTAAAAAAAAAAAAACAAGTATTTCTAGCAGCTCTTCTGTGATGCCAAAAAATTGGAAATTAAGGGGGATGTCCATCAATTAGAAAATGGCTGAACAACTTACGGTATAAGAATGTAATGGAATGCTATTTTATTATAATAAATAAAAAAAAGGCAGTATCAGAGGAATCTAGAAGACTTATATAAATTGATGGGAAAGTGAGCAGAATCAAGAGAACAATTTTAACATCAACATTGTTAAAAGGAACAAACAACCCATCTCCTGGCAGAAAGATGATGAACTCAGGGTGTAGACTGTGACTTTTTTTTAACATATCCAATATAGGGATTGTTTTCTCTGATTATACAAATTCATCACAAATATTTTGTTTTTCTTTTTTTTTTCCTAAGGAAGACAGGGATATGAGGAAAGAGAAAAAAGTAGATTTCTTAGTACCAAGAGGAGTAAAACAATGCACAATTTTAAAAAGAAACTGGCAAAGATGACATAAAATGGGATCAGTCATTATTGGAAAGGCTATGGAAAAATAAGCATGTATTATTAGTGAAGTTGTGAATTGGTCCCACTGCTCTGATTATCCTTTTGGAATTAGGCAAGAGAAAAATGACTAAACTGCTTACACCTTAAATCCCAGAAATCCCAACACTAGATATATACTTCAAGGATGTCAGAGACAAAAACAAAGTTCCAATATATAGCAAAATATTTAGAGTACACTCTTTGTGGATACAAACACAAAAAAAGCAGCAACAAAATGAATATGAATCAATAAGGAAATGACTGAAAAGAGCTGCGGAGTCTGAATGTAATAGCAAATTATTTTACAATAAGAAAGGGAAAACATAAAGGGATGCAGAGTTGTAGAGTAGAAAGAACACAGCACTATATTTGGAGACTTTGGACCTGGGTTCAAATGCTGGCTCTACTACTTACTAAGTAACCCTGGGCAAATCAGAGTTTTCTCATCTATAAAATGAAGAGGTTGGAATAGATGACTCTAAGGTCCCTTCCAGCTCCAAGTCTATAATTCTATGAATTCAGAGAAGAATGAAAAAAATTTGTATAAAGAATACAAAGTAAAATAAAATTTCTATACTCTACTATAGTGTATATATATACCATATTTCTACAATTATGAAAATATAGTATACTATACTATAGTATATATCTATACTATATTTCTACAATTACGTAAATGAAAAAAAATCACTAAAATTAAGTACAACTCAGAAACTTAAAGCAAAAACAGTGATTGAAGAAGTGATCATGGTCCTAGAAAACATGAAATAAAACAAATCTCCCTCCTCCTGGTTGAGAGCTGAGAGACAATCAGAACAGAATGTTGTTTATGTTGTCAAACACAATAACTATACCTGGTGTTTCCAATTACTTTTTCCTTTATTACAAGGAATGGTTCAATCATGAAGTAGATGGGAAAGGGAGGGTATAATTCCAGAAATGTAATGTGAAAACAAAATATAATGTAAAAACAAAAGGTATCAATAAAACTACAGATAGATATAACACTCATAGATTTGTTGTAAGGTTCGAATAAGATAATGTATGTAAAGCATTTTGAAAATCTTAAAGCATTAATATAAATGTCAGTTATGCAATAGCTAAAAAAACAAAGAGGTGAATAACTATGTTTCAAAAAATCACATAAAACATAAATGAGTTTTAACGCATATACTGCATTGACTTTAAAAGTTCCCTATTAGATTTCTGAGGATCTTTGCTGTTGATAAATAGATAATATTTCCTTAATCTGGACAGTCGTGTGTTGTTTCTGTCCAGAATTACCATCTGGAATGACTTTTACTTAAAGAAAATGTAAGTTGAAACCCTGCAAAAATTACAAAGCAGTACATCTATTTACAAAACAAAATTTTTCAAACTAAAACAGTTAGTGTATAATAATAGCAGTAGTGTTTATGCTCCATATAGAAAATATTCCTTCAATTAGAATTTGTAATTAAAATATGATTTTGACAAATCATATGTGTACAATCTAAAAAAAACATATAAAAAAGCAATGAATAACTTCCTTGGAATGCTACTATAATTTTGTGTTATAAATTCACTTTCTGTGACAACCATACTCCTCAAAATGCTACATATTTATTTTTAAATATTATAAGAAAAAAAAACTATTGACTATACAAAGACTATCGAGTTAGGCTAAGAGTCTCAGTCTTGTATTACTAAAATAGCTATTTTCAGGATTTGGTATATCTCTGATTTTTTAAGTTTAGATTCAACTAATTATTTTCTATTTGTTTTAAAAGAATTATATCCTCTTCTTTATAGTTCTCCACAAATAAAGTATTCAATTATGTAAATCAGATACTCAAAAAATACTAGAAATGATAAAGTTTCAAGAGCTATATGAAATTTAAACAAAGCATAAAGGCTTAAAAAAAGGAAAAGAAAAGCAAGAGTGTAAATGCAAACCTGACCTATTCTCTAATCTTTTCTTTATAAACCTAGGCTACCCAAGAATCTTCAACTAATTATTCCATTTTATTGATGGCATTTTTCCCTAGGGAAGTTATTTAAAAAGTTTAACCCCTGAGCAAGTCATGGCTTCTCCTGCCTTTGAAAGTGTCAAGTGCATTGATTATAACTGCAGGAAGTGTTACCTTCTACCCAGAGAATCTCACCCTGCACAATCTTAAACACTGTCTCTCTTCCAAAACAGCTTTGATTCAGCAATTCAGACCGCTTCAGCTGATATTAAAGGAAGCAACACCACAGAAAAGGGATCAGCAGTTAAAACGAAATACAAAGAAGAAAAACCCAGATCTTGGATATAGTAGCACAAAGCTCAAGAGTAAAGCAGATTTGAAAAAGACATCAGAGTGACTAAAAAAAGAACAACATGACAGAAATTAAACAAGATTTTTTTGTTCACCGTCTATGCATTTAAACTCATCTCAACCTCCATTGAAATTCTGATCATACTATGCAAACCCCAAGGCTTTTGACATACTTTCAAAAATCCACACCCCCTCTTTCTCTTTTCTAACTCTCCAGAGTCACTTCTAGGTATCCAGTAAGTTAGAGGGGAAAATGTATAATTTGGATATGCATATAATAGAAAACTATAAAAAATATATAATAACTATAGGGCAACATTTTCATTTAAAAATTATCCCAAACTAATATTAAGCATTGCTCTCTCTCCTCTTCCTGTACTTGTTAGTGAAAAGAGCTTATTCTCCTCTTAAAATCCACATTTCAAGTCATGTACATAAGAAAAAGCTTATATTAATATTTTAGTTAGGTCAGTGTCAGGAGAACAATTTAACATATGGTGCTATATAAGCTATTATATAACCTACAATAAAAAAGAAGATTGGAAACATATACTTAATTAGCTCAAAATTCACTGCAAAATTCATTCAAATCAATAACAGAACAATGATGGATAAGGAGAGGCCAACAGCTATCAAAGAAAGGCGTATTCACATCTATCTTAGAAATGGTACCCAAAATTTCTGAAAGTAATTGGATTTTCAGAACTGCAAGTGGGTTTTTTCCAATTCACTCATGACAGGGCCAGAAGGTAATGATACATCTGCCATGATGCAACAAGCAGACCTGTCTTCTGTCAAGAGTTGAAATCATAAAGGAATAAGCTGTCGTTAACAACCTCTCTCCAAACACAAGAGCTGTCATCTCATTGTTTTCCTTCACTGGCATAGGGGCTGGTGTGGGTTTATATACCCTGTCAGTTCAGTAATATGCTAAGCTTTTAACCTTTTCTGGGATTCATGTCTTGAACAATCTTCTATGAACTCTCTTATGTAATAACTTTTATTTCCTTTAATCAACATTTGTTGTGGGTTAAGATTATTTTTTTTTGCATTGCTGAACTTTTTCAACCCACAGTTAAAATGATCCAGTTCTAAGATTTTATAAGTATCCTATGTTTTAAGCAGAAATTTTTCATTATATTAAATATTTTCATAGGTTCCTGAAATTAGTTTAAATTGATTGTTCTTAAACACAGTATAAATCCAATTTTTAAAGATGTTTAGATGTTTGTATTCATAAGTTTATATACACATACATACAAACACACATACGTGTGTGTGTGTGTGTGTGTGTGTGTGTGTGTGTGTGTGTGTGTATATATATATATGTATCAATCTATTTGTCTTTGGAAATGGTTAAATCAATGCTAGACTATTACAAGAGAACCCATATAAACACTGAATAAATTCTTTCTGATAGTTATTCTTAAAAATCACTATATTTTGAAACCTATTATTCATTTGAACCAGATTAGATTTAAAAGAATCCAAAGAGTTGTCCAGTTTTTATGACTCCCGATCATGAAACACGTCTTTGATATCACATCCAACATATTTTTGGCATGATGTACATGTCATTATTTAACTTAGACTTTAATTATTATTTGATTTTTCCTTTGTACTATCACTGTAGTTAATAATACCAAGGGAAATGCCCCATAAGGAAAAGAATAAATATTTCTATTTTCTTATTCAGCATTCATATTTGATCCACAGAATTCTACAGAAATTTCCACATGATCACCTTAGTTAAATCCTGGTTTCTCCATTACTTAGATCAAAATGATCTTTCATTCACTCTAGGAAGAACTTTGGATACAGAGATTTAGACTTAAGAGGTAGATGCCAGAAAGAATACACTAACTTAGAACAGCGGTAAAAATCATACCCTATTCCTTTTTAACAACCTCTAATGACTCCAACAACTGTTTTTTGAAAGAAAGTCTATTATCCTGTTAAGTAATTCACTGAAATGCAAATCTGTGTGAAAAAGATAAGAAAGTCTAACAAATTATAAAACAAGTACATAAGCACTAATGTAGAAGAGCTAACCTTCATTTTGCTACAAAGGAACATAAGAGACAAAAAGCTAACAGACAATAAATCAGTTTAGAAATCAACAACATAGCTAAACCACGAGTCAATTCCCATTACAATGATCACCAAAAGACTGTAGAAGAGTATTAATTTAACCAAACGCTCGAATAAATAGATCATGTCCTAAGGCTTCAAATTTTATTATAAACTATATTGAAATTTGCTATATTTCTTATAGTAAAATATGATGTTTTGTAACTTCTAGATTCAAATGGTTCCTTTGGTTAAAACCAGGAAGAAGTGACTAACTGGGTGATTCACTTAAAAATTTTATAAGTAGCCATGGCAATAACTGATTCTTTAACATATAGGAGAAAAGAGGGGTTTTTTTTAAAATATAGGTTTCTTTTATAGAGAATGTATTAAAATTAATAAAAGGTTAAGACATTGAAGAATTCAGAGATAAAAATCAGTATTTAAGAATGATGTTAATAAGTGCTTGTTGGCTGTGCGACTGAAAAATGGCTTGGGTTTCACCTGCTCTTCTTGCTAGAGTTATAAACAAACAGCAAAAGGACCTCTAAATAGTGGAAGATTAGACCGGGAAAAAAGTCAATTTTGAACAATTAATGAATTGCTTGGTTAAATAAACCCTGAATAATCAGGGTTTTTTAAATATTCAGAATTTATTATATGCAACAAACATTCTTAAATATCAGAATGATTTGCTAAGAAGAGCTATGAGACAACAACATATGCTTGATCAAACTGTCACTGGTCTAGGATGTCTGTTGACAAAGGTCTATACTAGACGAACTCAAAGGATCCCCTTATTCTTGGTATATGCAAACCTAATTTTGGCATTCTCAATTCTACATGGCCCCCCTCAAAAAAGAGAAAAAAATTCAATAGAAACTCACAATTATGGAATTAGAATTATTATTAGTATCATGAAATAAATAATGACTAGTTTCAAAGCAATACCTATTTCAGAGCAATATCTATTTTAGATATGAAACTTTATATACTGCTTATTTTTGTAGGGTATAGTCATGCAGTGAAGCCAAGGTAAATATCCTAAGAACTCTGTTAAGTTTTCAAATACTTGTTTTTAAAGTTTTGTTCAGGAGTCCTTATAAACAACAAGTTCTTGTTTATAAACTGGAATTTTTTAACTCCAAGTTTGTAGGACAAGTACCTAAGACAAAATAAACAGCATCTTAAATGTAAGCTCAGGGACCTAAACCTACAAACTAACGACAGTCTATGTAACACAGCTACCAAACAAAAAATAAAGGAAAAAAAGATAAGTGGGGCAAACAACCTATGCAGTTTGTAAAACTGAATAAGTACTACATATTATTCTGATGGTTTGTTACTTTTGCCAAGGTATCATGCATGAGCTTCCAGGCCTTCCTAGAAAAACAAGGTAACTATCGCTCTAAGTACACCACTGTACCATTTTGAGTAGAAAGAATAGTTCTCAACTTTCAGTGACACAAACCATTTCTTCTCTTCTATTTAGTACACTATTCAATGAGAAGAAAGGATAAGGTAAGGGGGACAATCTGTTTGCCTCCTCCCCCAAATCTCATACTTACAACCTAAGTATATTAAGAAATGACATACCTGAGTTCTAATAGGTCAATAACTGAAGTGAATTTAAGCATATAATCAAAATATTTATTTCAGAAACATGAATTTTAAAAAATATTGTTCACTTAATATGGCAGAACCCATGAACAATGATGATGAGACACAGTCAAAAGGATATACAGAATGGTATAAAGTAATATGGGTATATGTGGAAATAAATAATGTATATGGAAAGCAAATCCAAATTATGGTTCTCCAGCAAATGTACATTTATTATTGAATCAAATGAGAGAAATCATATGTAATGAGTACAGTGCAACCTTGATGTCCTAAAGTCTCGAGTTCAAGCACTGCCACTCTCTCAGCATAGCAAACAACTCTTGAAGACAAGAAGTTACAGACAAGCTGCTGATCTGCATGAAAGAAAGGGATTTCCCACATTATGAGTTTTCAAAATTAATGAAATCACCCTTCAGGACACTCTCCCTTTCCCAAAAAATAGGTAAAAAAATATTTAATTTCCTTTACCAAATAAAGTTTCAAAATATGTGCTACCTTTTTTTAAAAATTATATTTCATGAAGAATATTTTACTTAAATCCAAAGGAAGAATCTGTTTAAAGGGGCATTCATTTCAAAATGTAAAAAAGTGTAACAATAAAGCAAAGAATGAAAAACATAGTCTGATGCAACTTGTATTTCTGTAAGGCCCTTCAATATTAAAGGCTATTTCGTCTCAAAATGCTACTTGGTTACCAGCTTTTACTGGTCAAATCAAAAGCAAACTCATTCATCCATTTGTTGTATGTGATAAATAAAAAAGCTGACAGACAATCAAGATGTTGGTACAAACCCTGAAACCCTCCAAATAAAACTGTTCTTTTGAAAATGAATCTTGACCTTAACATTTAAGAGTTAATATAAAGGAGAATAAGTGTATTACTTTAAACAAATCTATCCAATTTTCATCACAAAAAAATTAGTGCCATATATTTCTCAATAAAATATAATCCATAGATGCATACAATATTCCTGAAATAAATTACTCTCTTGCTCTAAGAATAAACCTTTTAAATAGAATGTAATTTCACTTTATTCTATGAAAGTCTCTATTTTCACATATAAAAATAAACTGTGCTTCCAAAAAAACCTGACAGTTCACAGAATTTATGAATGAAGCAGTAAAACACAAGAAGACAAATACTGATATGAACAACTGCATGGCAAGATGGAACAACAGAATCTTAAATGTAACACAAAGAAAATATCTGAATTTTACAATAAATACCTTTTCTATAAAGGTTGATTTTAGATGAATAACTAGATAAACATGTAATTTGCAATTTTATTTTCCTTTGTAATTTCCTAAGGGTATTTTATTCAAGACTTGTGTAAAAATGAATCAAGATGCAAAAAGGATATTTTTTTTAAAGGGCACAAATGCTAAAATTAGTTCTGCATTTTTTCTTTCAAGGAACAAGATTTATTTAGTTTTTAACTCCAGTAAACAACAATTCATGAAAGCTTATAGTGATTTTACTGACAAACTTATTTTCAATTTTGTATTTATCTGCATAGATGCTGTCTCCCCCAGTGAGAGGTAAGCTCTTTGAGGGCAGGAAATATCTCACTTTTCATATTCCCAACACCAAGCACAATGTCTGGCATTTAATATATGCTTGGTGCATTTAAATGAGCGATGCTCAAAAAAGGCGCTCATTGGTATTTCAAAGAGATGAATACGATGAAAAAATATAAGAAAAATTTAGAATGTTAAATCTTCATTGCAGAGGGAACTTTCTACAGAAATTTTCTTAGTGCTTATGCCCTTATTTTTCTTTATTTAACAACAAGATAACTCAACAAAAGGTTTCTGTAAGAAAACTAATTATAATTTAAAGATTAAAATATAGTTCAGGACATGTTAAAATCCTGAGCCCACACATTTCATGAAACTGAATAAAACTTAAACTGTAATTTCTAATACATAATAAAACAAAACTAAAAATAACAAAAAAGAAATTTCACTTACATCCATAGCTCTCTTAATATAAGGTATCTGTGTGCCACTGTCCAGATCTTCATTTATAATAAGCCTTCTAGCCCATTGACCTGCCCTGACAACACCACTACCATGAATTAAAACCATCAGTTTGTCTGGATTAGTCATTGCATCCTCACTCATAAAGATAAAATTCTTTGGTTCACTCTCAGTAGCATCTACCTGTAATTAAAAAAAATTAAAAAGTAAGTACATTTTTTATGTTTACGTATAAATAAAAATGGCTGCTATTATAAAGTATAAAACAAAGATACCCACAGATCATATTGACATCACAAAGCTGTGAAATAGATTACAATGTAAAACATTCATCTGAAATTTAAATTATATTTTTAGACTGAGAAACAAGAAAGGCATAATGAGGTTCTTTAGTATAATGTTATGAAGAAGGAAGTGAGACTTTAAATGTTGTTCTTTACTTAAACCTACAAGAAAAAAGATCCAATTGGAAGTATATTTGTTGATGAAGAAACAAATCTTTTTGGCTAGAAACAATAGCTAATGCTTAATGGAACAATATAAAGTTATTGAAAACTTCCCAAAAGGTGACTGTCATCTAATATTGCTTCTTTAATTCTCTTCTATAATGTCCAGGTATGCAAATTTTGTTCCATTCCCTACATATGTAGTAATTAATTCATGAATTAAAATTATAAGTCCACAATGTTGTATGCATTTATTCATTGGTTATCTACGATTATAACAGCCTATAATTTTATGATATTCAATACCTTTTATAAAATGTCTGATATATCATCTAGTCTTACCATTCTCTGAAGGATAACTATTTTTTTGGAAGATAATTTTAAAAAGGGATTTCTCAGCCTTGCAAGAACTATATTGTGACACATAAATCAACTGAAAAGACAATCTAAATTTTTCCATGCAAAATTTGAGGTTTTGATATGTATTTAACATAAAAGTTGACCCTGGAATGTAGTGTAGCAGAAAGAACAATGGATTTGGAGTCAGAAGAGCTGAGTTTGAATTCTGACTCCCCCTACTCCATTTACTAATTGTGTGAACACAGCTTCTCTCAGTCTCAGTTTCGTTATTTGTAAAGAGAATATAATAGTTTATTACCTGCCTCACAAGATTGTTGTGAGAAATGAGATAAAGCACTTAAAATACTTTGTAAATTACATTTTATATACCCTAACATTATATAAATGGCAGCAGTTATTACTAAGAATATTATACTTCTTTTCTTATTACCCTTCTTAACTAATTCCAGTTTCAATGGATGGTCTGATCTAATGACTACAAAATAGGAAGACAGTTAGTGAATGAACCAACTTCAATGTTTCACCATCTATACCACCAACTCTTGCTCCAGTTCACGTTTCCTCCATAAGTATTGCTAAAAAATAACAGCAAGCAGTAACTGAGAGATGTGAGGCAAGTTCATTAGTTACTACTGCTTTGTAATAATAATAAGTGGACTTTAAGAATCATGGTACCTAGTATGCCCCACACAAAAAAAAAAAAACAACCCCAATTGATTTATGTGTTGGATAACAGGATTTTTTTTTACTTCTTCATTAATACTAATGAATTATTAGGTGAAAATTTCAGAAAAGTTTAGCATGCAAAGGCCAAAAAATGCTCTTAGTTTCTAAGCTTTTGTTGCTATTACCACCACCATCACAGATCAAAAAAAAAAAAAAAAAGATTAAAAACTGAGTTACATTTCAAATTTATGCACTTTTCAAATAATCTCAACAGTACTCAATGATGGTCTTATAGTACAGTGTCCATACAAATTTTTTTCAAAATATCAACTATGCTGAGCTGTATTAAAATATTAAAGATTTCTTATCATTATCTCACATGGGGAAATATCAAGAATCAAAATAGTTAAATAGTCTAAAAAGGCAACTAGTAGATCCAGAACTCTAACCAAGCTTTGTCACTGACTTCTGTGGCAGATTATTTTTTCAATCAGGTTAGATGATGTTCCTCTCACCAGTGGAGACAATACTTTTCCTACTTCAGAAAGCATATTAAGATGATTAATAAATGCATAATCACAAAGCAATTTGAAAGTAAAGGACTAAATATGTGGGCAATATTAAGGGGAAGTAATGATAGCCTCATTATTAGTAACTGTGCACTAGTAGAGGCACGAAGCTTAGAAAAATTACATCAATTTTACATGCATTAGGTATCTACAACAAGCAAAAGCAGATGACAAAAATGAATATGACTGAAAACATGGAAAACAACAAAGAAAAAATAAAAACAAAGGACAAAAGAAAAAAGATGAAATAAAAATGACTGCTATAAAAAACATATTTTACACACAAAACAGAAGCATGAATTAGAAGGCAATGAGGAAAAAAATGGTGAAAATAACATCAGTCAACATTTTTAAATGAGACACTTCTAGACACTCCCTTATCAAACATGTAAAAATTGTAGTATCAATAAACCTGTAATGAAAGTCAGTGAGGCCCCTAATTCCTAAAATAAGAGAATTTATCAATAAGATTCTTCTAGCTAACCCTACCATTCACTCTCTCATTTCTTTTTTTGACTATAGTTGGTCATTTTTTTTTTTGGCAGCAAAGGACTTTGAATCAATTTGTCAAACAAAGATAATACTGAGTTCCTAAGTCCAGAGTAATGAGTTTAGCATCAAAATACTGTTAACCTTCTTTAGAAGGCAAAAATATAATTGTGCTCTATTTAAAATGTTACTCAAAAAGATTTTTGAAGATAACCAAGTTAAACTGCACATATTAATTTAGTTGAGTAAAGGAGAGCTAAAAGATGATAGACAATTAAAATATTTAATGAAGTTAAAACAATTAAAAGTAAATGAAAAATGATTTATGCATGATTTAAAGAGAGGAAAATGATTTTGAAATGCTGATGATAGTAGACTTATTTTCCCCCTCAGTTTAATACAGCACTCTGAACCAATAAACTTGCTAACACTTATTATACAGTTTAATTGTGATAACTTTAAAACATAAAATAAGTTATGAAAATGTTTTTTAAATTTCTTATCTTAACCTAATTAAATTTGGAACTCCCCTCACCTTTTTTTTCCAAACCAATTTATCTTCAAACAGTGGTAATTCATTAAACAAAGTTTTCACCAAGGAATGCACATAAAGGTCATTCTTTTGTATGACCTCACTTTATTGGCAAATCAACTTCAAATAGCATTTAGTCTACTCACAGTGAGACTGCATAGAGCAATTTGTAGCTGTTAATGATTCAGTTTTGAATTTTTTGAATGATATTTACTCTGATTTTTCATCAGAACACTATATATTTAAATGTTACAATCATGTTATTTAGCTGCCTTATCTCAGTAAATAATCTATACAAATAGAAAGTGAATTGTTAATAAATTTAAAATTTCTAATATTTTTCAGCTAGCATTTCATTAATTTTCATTCAATCTGACATCAAATTTCCATAAAGAAATTTTAAATACATTTTTTAGTCTATTCATTGGTAACCAGGGTGATTTTTAAATTTAGTATGTGATATATTATGGAGGGGGAAAAACATTTCATGCAGTGTTGTCATTTTTTCCTTTGGAATTACCAAACTGTATGAAATCTCACAATGAATCACAATGGAGTTAACTCCAAAGATAATATGCATATTCTTTCACATAAGCAACACTATATTTACTGCATTCTTATAAACTTAGTTCAGCATCAAAACATACTAGAAAAGCATGCCAACTGGCCCAGTGGCAATTCTCTACACTACCTTTCAGGAGACCGGGTTCAATATCCAGCCCTGGTCTCTTATGATCCAAGCCAGCAGGGCCTGAAAATGGAGCAAAAGTGGTGTTATTCAGTCCCTGAGATGGGGGACATTCGGCCTCACTTCACTCAACTGCGATGTTTGGTTAATATCCAAGCAGAACTGAAAGGCTAATAAGGCAACTGGGAACTGTCATTTAGCTAGAAACATGGTCATCATAGTACCAGGTGATTATAGGCAAAAAAAAAAAAAATGCAACTAGGGAAGAATATAAAAGCAGGAAAGGGAAATTGAGAAACAAATCACCAACAATATACCAGTAAATTTTGGGGGGCATTCTTATGACTTTTACTTTTCAATTCTGTAAGTCCTCAATAAAAAATGCTGTCTAAAGAATAATTAATTAACTTTCTCTCTAAGTTGTTTAAATCTAGTTTTAGTGAAAGGAATAATATTAAGACTCTTAGCCAACTGTTCTGCTTTTCTGAGAAAAGAGCTCTAAATATCTAACACAAAAGATACAAGCTATGCCAGAGATTCTGCCAACCATCATCAGTGTATACACACAAAACTTCATTCAAACTGAAGAAACCACCCACTACAGAAGCTCACCTCCTAATTCAAAAGAAAAACAATGATTTTTTTTTTAAGCCTGGAAAACTTATTCAAGAAATCAGATTTTGGTGTCATTTCTAGATTTGTTACAAGCACAACAGAATATATTGTGACTTGAAGATAGGAAGGAACCTAGTTTTAGGTGATATCTGAAATAAAGCACATTAACCTATTAATATTTGTATAATTTGTATAATAATTTGAATAATATTTGTATTTAGCAAAAAATTAATGTCTATGAATTTATATCTTCAGGAGTCATCTCAGGTTCTCTTTGAAAACTACAAATACTCATTCTACTTTAATAATTACACATACCAGCAACATCGTTTAATGCACATTAGAAATGTGTAAGAGTTTAAAGTGGCTCTTCAGTCGTCTGTAAGATGCTTGGTTCTTCTTCGGAAGCTAAGGCCACCTTGGGGTGAACCCTCACTTCAGCCAGCAACCGGCACCACTACAAACAAGTCTCCTCATCCATCTGCTGAAATGGCTGTCTCTGAGCTTGCTTGCATCTACTGTGCCCTCATCCTTCACGATGATGAGGTTACAGTCAGGGAGGATAAAATCAATGCCCTCATTAAAGCAGCAGGTGTAAATGTTGAATCATTCTGGCCTGAATTATTTGCAAAGACCCTGTCCAATGTAAACATTGCAAGCCTCATCTGAAATGTAGGAGTTGGTGGACTTGCCCCAGCAGCTGGTGGTGCTGCCCCTGCTGGAGGGGCTGCTCCTGCTAACACAGCTCCCTCAGCTGAGGAGAAGAAGAAAGAGGAAGCAAAAAAAGAAGAATCCAAGGAGTCCGATGATGACATGGGCTTTGGTCTGTTTGACTAAATATTTTTTTATAACATTAAATAAAAAGCTTGACTCAAAAAAAAAAAAAGGAGTTTAAAGTGGTCACACAAATCCTATCTGTTGAACAGTTAAAGGACTCAAACATTATGGTGGGGTAGCAATGAACATGAAGTCCCTTAAGTAAATTATTTAACATAGTGTTAGAAAATTTGGGAATCCTAAATTATGGATATTGGTAATAGCCTAGCTAAGAACAGTATGCTTTATAATTTAAGGAAGGTAAACCTAGAGAAATTGGGACTTGAAATCCTGATCAGCAAACCTCCAAAGTCGAATACCGGACATTGGAAGACAGAAAATGAGAGTAGGTTGGTGATTTTTCAAAGCCCTTCCTTGAGAAGAACAGGCTGAGCTGAAGGGAGAGGAAGAGTGGAGAAGGTGGTAATATCTGAAATTACCTTAGCGCAGCTTTAATATCTAGCCCTACTCTCTTATGATCAAAGCCAAGAAAGTCTATAGCTGGAGGGAGGAATGTGAACAAAAAGAAGCCTTGGAGAGATTAGTTGGGAAACAAATGTGTTTTATGTGTACAAAGAATTTGGTTTTCATGTATTTCAGAAAGGAACAAAGTTGTGAATTAAACTAAAGCTTATAGTTATATACATGATAAAAGGATCCTAGCAACTAGCTAAGGAGTAGTTTTTTGAGCTTTTTGGGGCTGTACAGAGAATAAAACCAAGTTCTTCCAAGGAAATTCCATAATGTATCATCAAATTTAGGGGTGAAAGGGCAGGAATTGTTATGAAATTCTCACATTCCCCCAGTTTTAAGAGGGTCCATGACAAGACCTCAGTGTTCCAACAATAAAACTTTTTCCCTGTAGTATGCTAATAAAATCACCAATTTCTATACTTCACAAAAAGTTAAATTTCTGTTAATAAAATGTAATGAAAATAAAATGGTCCAAAAGAACACTAGGTTAGTGACATAGTAAAATCATCACTTCTTAGTTTGGTATAATGGAAAGAGCCTGGGTTCGGAATAGAAAGATCCGAGGCTCAGCTATGTAACTTAGTAGCTGTATGACCTTGTGCAAGTCACTCTTGACTTTACTGGGACTAAATTTCCTCACCTGTAGCAGAGATTTAAAAGTATCTGCCTATCTTACAAGGTTATTGTTGAGGACCAAATCAGGTATACATGTACGAGTGCTTTTTAAGTTCTAAAGCACTATATACACATAAGTAATGCTGTTACTATTAGGGCTTTTCTGTGTCACAGCCTAAAATATTAGTGAGAAAGAACATCAAAACACTATATAGTCCAACTTCCTCATTTTACAAAAGAGGAAATATGCATAAAATTTAAAATTTTACACTTTGCTCTAAAAGATACATGAATTTTCTACAAGATAAAAGAGATTCTCAAACCTCTGCCTCAGTAGCACAACAATGTGCAACAATTTAAAGTATTCAATTCTCACAAAAAGTTAGAGCTGGTACTGGGGAAAAAGCTGGGGAACAAAAGTGGAAAAAAGAGATGAAATAAAGAAAAAAAATATAAAAGGAAAGGGTAAAATCAGGAAATTATCTGAGAATGCAAAATTATTTCATCCTAAAGGCAAAGAAGAATATAGACAAGATTCTTAACTTAGGCTGCTCCTTCGAAATATATAAATACTTGTGTCAATCAAATGAAAAGGACAGGGGCAAATGTAGCCCAAATGCTCCCTGAGTGAATATCATTCTTTTAAAAGGATGAGAATCTCTGGATTAAAAAATAATAAAAGTAAATTACCAGAACACCTCACAATCAGAGAGGATAATATGCTTTTCAATTTACATAGAGTAAGTTTACCCTAACAGTGTACTATTTTTCCCAAAGAGACAATGTAACATTATGTTGGAAGTATCTTTAAAAAACTTATTCTGAATTAACTGTCATGAATATTAAAAAAATCTTAAAATTCAAATATAGGAAATTAAGATTTTTAAGCTTTTTTCTTAAATAAAAGTCATATTTGGAAATATAAACAGAAATAACTTTTTAAAAAACTTACTGGAAGTGAGATCTTTTTCAAATTGCAATCCTTTTCCAAGAGCTCATACACATATTTAGTAATAATCTGTGGGACAGGAAAGTTAAAAACACATTAAAACCTGATGTATTCTCAACCATTAATAAAATTCATGTAATTAGTGCTTAATAAAATGTACATTATTAATATACATATATGGTTTTATTTTAGCCTTAACAACTAAGAGCTAGCATATCACTGTGGAAAGAGAGCCTGCCTTAAGAGTCAAGAATACTTGAGAATTCTACCTTTCTGACTGAGCAACCCCAGGGACAGAAGCAGAGCAGGGCAGGGAGCTGCAGGTCCTCCTCACTCCCCCTCTTCTTTCCCTATTCTTACTGCTGTCCCAATGTTTCTCTGTAATCTGGGTCCCCAGACATGTTCCAGAAATTGGAGGTTGAGAACCCCTCCATGGAGACAGAAGATAAAAAGGAGAAGCAATGGGGAGCCACTGAAGCTTTGTGGGCAAGGAATGACATTAGACCTGAGCTTTGGAAATATAAATTTGGCAGCCATGTAAAGGTATTTAGAAATGGAAAAGAAAGAGATGCAGAATGACAAATTAGGCTGCTATTGCAATACTTCAGGCCACACAAAAGAAGAGAAGTATTCTCCCTGAGAAAACTGAACAGGCAAAGCTAAAGCTAATATTCAAGCCTAGTAAAAATGCCTGGAGCCTCTCACTTCCTCATGAAGGGCCTCCAAAAGGGGCAAAAGTGCTTTGACTTAGGAGACAACCCACCGCCAAAGCCAAGAGGAAGAGTAAGCAGTCACTAAGTACAGGGTCATATAAGAACTTGGTGATGATGAGGGCACAGTCTCTGGGAACCCCCTTGAGTCTGGAGTGCGTGCGGTCTCTGAGAGCCCCCTAGAGCTGTCCCTGAGTCTTCCGGCTGGATCTGGCCTTCCCCTAGGGCCACAAGCCTCACATTGTCATTGGGCCCAGATCTCCCTCTATTGTTACTTTAGATATGCATGCCTTCAGTTACTTCCCAACCTTTGATATTCCTTCAGGAACTTCTGGCCCTTAGTTCTATTCTCTTGGTTCCTGAACTCTGACCTCACCTGGTCCTCCTTAGACTTCCCCTCAAGACCCTCCCTAAACCCTTCCTCTAGTCACCCCAGACCCCTCAATCCCTCCTACAATCTTTGCGTATATAATCTCCATCTTGCCTCCATGAAGGTGCTCAGGTTCAATCTAATTCAGTAGGTTGAATCTGGCCCGCTTGTGGAAACAGGCGTCACAAGGCGGGGGGATTTCTTAAGACAGCCCATTATGGTGAATCCCTAATAAACTTTCTCTTTTCCCTTGGCTGAGAAGGCTTGAGTCGAATTCTTTCGGCAGGACCCGGCGTGTAGGTATTTTGGGGCCGCGGCGGTCACCCCTAGAAACATATGGTTCCCTAACAATCATCATTTACAGAGAACCTCTTCAGTGAGAGAAGACCAAATCCCCATAGCACAGGATCTGACCCAGAGAAAGCCCTCACTCATCACCAGTAAGCTTAAAGGTGACCAAGTTAAAAGAAATTTCCTGGCACACTGGACAGACTCTAAGAACTGGCCTCTCGGTCCTGTGAAGGCTCCTGCTCCTCCCTGACTTTGTGGCTAAGAGGTCAGAAGGTAGTCTGGGTACAAGCTAGAGAGGTGGCCTGACACATGGAGTCTCTCAGGTTGAGCACCAAGACCTTGAAGCATTTTTGTGCTTTATTTTTCCAAAACAGCTGCTGGGGAAAGAAAATCTTTATGAAATCCTGGTGTGGGGATACGAGAGCATAGGGTCAGGTGGAGATATATATGTGAGGTAATGTGAATTTAGACTCAGACCTAGACCTAGATTTTGCTGAATACCCTCTCTTGCTATAGTCTGTAATTCTGATGGCCGAGTTTTGGAGGTTACTGTAGGGAAAATGAATCTATAGGCCAGTTTTGCAAAAAAAAAAAAAAAAAAAAAAAAAAAAAAAAAAGGTCTCCTCTGATGCGATTGGTGCTAAGTGACTTAGTATCATGTAAATGAGATTATCCATCCAGATCTAATTTCTACAAGTGCTGTTCCCTGGTCTCTATAAAGCAGATTGGGAACTTAATGCTAATATAACCACTCTTGAGAATTGCTGGCACTTTAAAGTAGAGCACTAGTACAGGAACTGGGGCTGTGAATTTAGTGGAATGGGGCCATAAATGTGGAGGAACCCCAATTAGTTTTGGGAACTTTTTCAGTATTTGAAAATTTTAAAAAGACATATCCTCTCCTCTACAAAAAATACCTATGTTCATGCCTTGTCCCTGATTCATACTGGCTGTGTGGCCCTGGGCAAATCACAGCTACTCAGAACCACAGACAGCAGAATGAATTAAGTGAAACTTGAAGAGTAGAGAAGAGGTAAGGAGGCTGAAGTCACTTGGCCTAAAATAAAAACACATTCCAGAAAGAAGAAAGAGAATTCACCCCCCCCACCCAAAACAAAGAACTTTAAACCAGTGGTGTCAAATGTAAACAAGTACTTGAGGATCCCTGTGGGTTGCATAATTAGAAAATCACATAATAACATTATGTATGTTCTATTCTATTTTTTATTTTGTTAAATATTTCCCAAATACATTTTCATCTGGTTCAGCTTCACTCAGGAGAGTTTCAGGGGCAATGCAGAGGCCTTGTATACCTCTGCTTTAAATTACTACTTCAAGATAACAGACTATTATTGCCAGTCATTGACTGGTCATTTTTTAAAATACATAATTCTTAAAAAGGGCCTCACAACAGTGGGGAAAACATCTAAATACTATATATTAAATACCTGCAAAACAATAAAAAATTTAATGAGACAATTTAAAAGGCTGAGCCATGAATACTTCTGCATTAGTTTAAATGGATATAAAACAGGTTCAGTATTCAATACAATAAAATGCAGAATTCTCTAAAAAGAGAAACACTTGACATCTTGGCATTGGCTCTTAAGGAGATCCACATAAAAAAATTTTACTTTTAACATATAGTACATATAACTACATCTTATACTTGAAAGTTAATTTATTATATAAAATATTATGCTTTGCAGATCCTTACCAGCTGGTACCTTTTGTCCAGAGAGACAACCATTTTTAAAGTTTCCCTATCTCAGCATGTTTCCAACTGTCAATTCTAACTATTTGCAATCCCATTGTGATATAACACTTAAAGAGAAAAGGCTCATTAACTGTAAATCTATGAAGTCCACTATCTTCAGTGAATTCAAATTAAACCCTTATACTTGCTTTCTCATAACAAAATTCCTCACACATTTTTGTTTTGCAATCCAGACTCTGGGGAAAATACTCAGGTTATGCATTATAAAATGTCAATCCTATAAATGCACTGATGTGAAACACAGTAGTGAAAATACTTTTAAACAAATTGTGGGCATAGGTACTCTTTCCTTGTTGATAGTAAAGACTTCAAAACAAAGAAAAGCTTTTGCCATGTAACTGGCTCACAAAATTTTTACCAGGTAAGGGCACTAATAAGCCAAATGAAAGACAAACAATGAATCCTAACCAACTGCCTATAGCAATTCTCAAGTGAAGAGATTGACCTGAAACCTGTTCCTACTGCAGCTATAAATTTGGTTGAAGAAATTCTATTGTGACCTTAAGGACAAAACTACAAAAAAAAGTAAAAGAGAAATTCAGAAGGACATTTTGGTGTAGTGCTCTTGGCCATACTCTAACCTCATGAGAGAGGGAAGGAGGAAGAGATGGGAGATGAAGTAGGTGGGGGGAAGAGAGAGGGAGAACAAATGGATTTTCTAAAGATTCTGCCTATGTCTAATCTTAAAAAATCAAAAGCATTTAAAAATACAATTGGTTACTGGGAATGGAAAGGATGCATTTAATTAGGGGAAAATGTCAAACTCACTGAGAGATTCTCCCTTTTAATAATGGAAGCAATCCAAAACCAGCTTCAAACCCCTGGATGACCTGGTAATAAATAGGACCTCAAGATTTTTCAAGTTTTTATTTTCATTGGTTCAGAAGTTTGGAAAGGGAAGGGAGAGGAAGGCTTCCTGACTTAGTTTTTTGTTGTTCACCTGTTTTGGTAAATAGGTTTTGTCAATTCAACCTGAATTAATAAGATCTGAACCAACTTCTATAGGATGATCTTTGCTGACAACTATTGATTTAATGATTGTTTTTCATACTACTTATATCAGAATGTCTTTGATGCCCTACTTAAGTGACCATCAGCTTTTCCAATTTAGAAAAAAAAATTCCATAGTTCCAACTTAGAAAGAGTTATATAGATAATTTTTTAAAATCAGAAATATTAGTGAGAGAGCAGAAAATAGCATATCTTTAGGTAAAAATCCAAGCCAAAGGGTCAATATATTGGTAGTTTCTAAGCTGAATGCAGTACTGATGTATATTAGAGGCCAATCATCAAATGATTCCTCTCTCAAATATATACATATATTCCATAGCTTCCACTCTTTGTCTTCAGATACCTTTTAAACATCAATATACTTTTGATGATGCTACATGGCTACGAGTTACAGTATACCAATCTTTAAAGAAGTAAAGTCGCAGATTACCCAAAGGCCAATGGCGAGCTGTAACTCCAATATGCTAGGGACATAGAACAGTGCAGAAGAGGCAACCTAAAGGATATCATTAGGGAAATACATGAACAAAAAAGGATATGTGATATTAGTGAGGGCTAACCTATAAACTGCATGTGCCATTGGTAGCTACACAAAATCAAGGAATCTAGAAGATGGTCCCCAGAAGGTTGGAAGACATGGAATATAGTCTAACAGGATGAAAAGGAATGATAGGGTGTGTGATCTGTACTGTTAAAAGGAGTACATTGAGGAGATCATAGATCCAGCGAAATACCTAAGTATTATTTTATCCATGACACCACCAACTACACACATTTGAAAAATAATAATACATGCATGGGCAAGGCGTTTATTCAGTTTGGGGAAGGGAAGGCAATAAGCATTTTCACAGTGCCTATTATGTGCCAGGCACTATGAAAAGTAAACTATTTCACTAAAAAAAAAAGGAAAACTATTTACATAAATTATTTCATTTGATCATTACAACAACTCCCCAATGTATTATCCCCATTTTAAAGTTAAGGAAACTGAGGAAAAAGAAGTTAAATGACTTGCCCAGCATCTCACACAGCTAAAAGTGTCTAAGGCCAAATTTGAATTTGAAGATTGGAGTTTTCCTGACTCCAGGCCCAGTGCTCTATGCACTGCACCAAGAGCTTGTGCTTATTTAGTACACTGAGTTCCACTGCATTTGGGGAAAGGAGAGATAGGAGCTAAATAAAGATCAACACTCAGTACACAGAAGGAGTCAAGCCCCTTGCAATAATGAATCCTCCATCCTCGTGATGAGATTTCAGAATCTCAAGAGTCAAATCTGCCATCACTATAAGCTGGTCTGCATATAACTGGTTTGTGTATGACACCTAGAATTACACGAACAGCTCCATTAGACTATGCAGTGAAGGCAATGGAATTTATTGAAATACTTGCCTTGGTTACAAGTAGAAATATATTTCATAATAGATCTGCCAACAATATCAGGCAACATGCCACTTCATTATCATTAAACATTTTACAATGAATGCCTGTGTCCAAAGTTGACATCAACTTTACCAAAAGCTTGGTCCACAAATATGGCAAAATTCTGAAGAGTTCTCCAGAAGACATTAAGGATTTAATTATTCTTCATAATAGTGTATTATTTCACTAGTGACAGGACTCTGACAATAAGGAATATGTAACATTAAGTTTAGAGGGTCTTACATGAGGGTTTCTATATACTATCCCCCCAAAATCACACCTTAAAATGTGATTCCAGGAAACGGACAGTACTACAGCTGAGGTTTCCTCAGTATGAGATAAGGAAGATTCATTATTTCATGCCATAGAACAGGATGATGGAATCACTGAGTATTTAAGTTAAAAGAGATCTTAGCAATTATCCAGTCCAAATTTGTCCTTTAGTAGCTAAAAGGTAAAGCAACTAGCCTAGTTTTACACATTGTCAGGAGCAGAGCCAATGTCAGCCATCCTGAATCCCAGGCAAATGCTTTTCAACCACACCATGGTCATTGATTTCAGAACTGCTTCCCAACTAACTACAGAAACAATAACTCCCCTCCTCCTCACATGCTCTTAAAATTCTCCCTTAGATTTAAATCCTTTGTAAAATGGAACTGACTTTGTGCCTTACACTTAACTGCTTTTTAAAAATGTTAGAGGTATAAACACTTTAGCCAAAATATATTAGCTGTAAAAATATAGGATGGCAGAGATGTGACTGGATGATAGTTCATGCAAAAGCCTGGAGGTTTTAGTTGAATGCAACATTATTATGGATCAGCAGTATAAGATAGCTTGCACTCCTCAGCCCCCTCAAAAAACAACCTAATGTAACCTCAAACTGCATTAATAGAAATATAGGTTCTAGGACATTTCAGATGTAGTTATAATCTGTATACTCTGTGTTCTGACATATTATGACATCTGGATTATCATGTTAAATTCTAGGTATCCCATTTGAAGGAGATAATGACTAGCTGGAGTATGTTCAGAGGAAGGTGAGGGTTTGAAATTATATCAAGAGCTGTTGAATAAACTGGGGATATTTAACCTGAGAAAGAGTTAGGGAGGACATGATAGTGGTCTTTAAATATTTAAAGGACTGTCATATGGAAGAGGAATATGACTTATTCTGGATAGAGAGAGTAGATCTAGAACTAATAGGTAAAAGTTATATAGAGGTGAATTTTCTTTCACTAAAAAGAACTTTCTAATAAGAGCTATTGGATCATGGAATAGTCTACCTTATAAGGAAGCTTGCTACGTCAGGTATTGTTATTGTGTTGTTGTGTTTGTCCTTTGTTCTTGAAGAGGACCATGACATCAAGGAAATGATGACATGACTTTCAGTTGACTTTGATTTGAGTGAGGGAGGTCTGTGCAAGGTCAGCAGCCGCATTTTCTCCTCCACAGCCATCTAGGTCCAGTGGCCTGATATTCACCAGGATGACTGGAGATAACCCAGAATGCATTGGGAGACCCTGGCCCTTTCAGGCTAAGGTCTTTTCAGGTTCTCACTTTGAGTGAGGTAATGCCCATTCAATGAATAGGCCTCTTTAAGAAGTTAATCAAGGTCCCTTTAATCAAAAACTCAAAAAAAGAAATCAAACTGAGAGGGGAACACCCACAGGGTTCCTGGCCAAAAGAGAAACAGTTACTACAGAATGCAGTAAAGGCAGGGATGATGATCTAGCATAACACTAGGGGCTGGAGAGACTGTAAGATAGGTTTGATAAGAGGGAAGCATAGGGAAGCAGAGGGTAATAATAGGCTGTGATCAGACAAAGGAACTTCTGAGTTCTTCAGTCGTGGAAGCGGAGCACTTATAGGGGATGGTATGACCAACCCTCTGCTTGATATTCAAACAGAAACTGGCTATCTTTCATGGATGCTATAGAGACTATACCTGTATTATAGACTAGATCAGATGTCCCCTAACATCCCTTAAAAGTCTAATGTTTTATCTCCAACTGCATAGGATGGATGCAACATTTGTTTAGAAACAGGAGAAAGGGCAATGGGGGGAGAGGGTAGATAATAAATGAATAGGCCACATACTGGAGTTCTCTAAGATACAGACTTGAACAAATGCCAAGTCTCCTTGGCAGAGACAAAACTGTAAGGATACTTGGAATGTCATATTTATATGGAGACCACTCAGGCAGGGGGGAAAGATTCGAATACGACTTAGGAATAATTATGGCAAATATCAAGGATGGTACAAAAAATGGCCTACAGGGAAAAGCCAGTATTCAAGACTAAGAGAGAGAAAATGGAACCAGACTACGAAAAACCTTAAAGATGAGAAAGAAAAGGAGATCGAGGAAGACGAGATAATATTTATTGATGATTTCATATACATGTTATCTCATCTAATCCTTACAAAAACCCTATGAGGTTAAGTGCTACTGTAATTCTCTTTTTACAGAAAAGGAAACTGAGGCTACAAAATGTTAAATGACTTACACAGGGTCACAGTGACACTATTTGATGTGAGACTTGAACTCAGGTTTTCCTGACTACATCACTACACCACTTAGCTGTCTTGAAAGGTTGTATAATATAACGAAATCAGTTTTCTAATAAAGATCATCTCAAAGTATTAGGCACTATGAACTGGTCCAAGAAGAGAGTAGGGTCAGAGATCTATCCCCCATGCTGGGAGTGTTCTCTCTCACCTCTGTGCTCCAGTTCTCTTCAAGTCTCAGCCTAAGTAATACTTCTGATACGCGCCCACTCTGATCTTCTAGTTGTCAGTGTTTTTCCCAAAATTACTTTGGGTTTTTTTGGGGGGATGGGGCAGGGCAATTGGGGTTAAGTGACTTGCCCAAGGTCACACAGCTAGAAAATGTGTCAAGTGTCTGAGGCCAGATTTGAACTCTGGTCCTCCTGACTCCAGGGCCGATGCTCTACTCACTGCACCACCTATCTGCCCCCCCCAATTACTTTGTATCCATTTCAAATATGCTTATCTTTATACAAGAGGCAGTGTGACCAAGAGAATGGAGCTGGTCTTGAAGACAGGAAGACCTGGATTCAAGCCCTTCCTCTGACACATATTGGCTGCATGATCCTGGGCTAATCAGTCTCTTGATGTTTCAGGAAGCTAAAACTATGAATTGCAGAGGCAATTTCCTCATGTAGGACTTCCCCTATACACATGAATGAAATCAGAGGCCTAGTCTCTATCCATGTACAAGTTCTCTCCTCCACTCCCCACTCCCCCACTGCATCCCCACTCCCTACCACAGTACCTGTCTGGCATATGGCAAACCCTTAAGAAATGTTTGCCTTGGTCTTTTTCTCAATTAATTCTGAACTCTAGCACTAATTTTAGGGGATGGAGAGGGGGAAGAAAAACGACAGAAAAAAAGTTTATTCTATATTCAAAAATCTAGAATGAAATAATGGTGACTTCTTGATAGGCCTTAGTGATTTTTTTCCCTAGACTGCTATCCAGCATGTTCCTGGAATGCTTCTAAATACTACCCAGTCAATAAAGTGAAGAACTAAAAACTAATACTGATAGCATCCTAATAAAAATATAAGTAAAAAGATAGTTGCTATAAAGTTAAACATTGAATATAAACCTAAATCACCAAATATTACTCTCGAATTATCTGCTAGTCTCAACAAAACTAGCCTCAACTAGCCTCACCAAAAACAAAAATATAATTGAAATTGGGGTCTAACTCCAAAAACCAAATAAGATTTACCCAATATTGTAAAGACTAAAAACCATAAGGCATAAATTAAGAATTATGAATCCTAATTTAGAATCTTAGGAACATTTTTATTTTACTCTCTAGTACTATTTTTTAACAATTTACTCTGTAGCTACTTTGTAAATTGAATGATCAGCACACTTCCTCTACTATAACAGGCTCAATTTTCAATTAAGATTTATTGAGCACCTACTCTGTAGTATCCCTGTGAATTTAACTAAAAAGGTGACAACTTCTGTTGCCACTAAGTTATATAGAGTATTTTTTTTTTCTGTTATGGTCTGCTTTTCAATATATTTAACAACAGCCTAGAAGATACTTTTATGTTCTAAGTAGGCAATTTGAAGATTCTCTGTGGTATCCAAACCATACCTTTTTTGCAATTCCAGGAAGAGGAAAAATAATGAGATTTTATATAGGTTCCAAATTACAATTGTCACTCTATCCAGAAAAAAAAAAAGAGGTTTTCCTGCAGGCTTTTATCTACAATTACTTCATATATATGAGAATTTGCTAAGAATAAAGCAGTAATGATTTATCATTAAGCTAGACCCTCTAGCTTAATAAGAAATGACTTAAATATGTTGCACTAACTCCTTATAGAGTAATGACATCAATTTCAACAGATTTTATTATCAAAACAGTCTAAAAAAAAAGTAGTCACCCAAACCAAAGAGTTAACAACAAAGTCCATATGTTAGTTAAGAGGGAGCTTAAGATTCAGAGTACACATAATAAAATACATACAAAACCTATTTTAGTACTGTTGAATTGTGAATCAGTATGTACACATAAGGTTATTAGACTTATTATTAGCACAAGTCTAATTATTAGACTTATTATTAGCACATTATTAGACTTAATAAAAATTATCATATTATAAATTCAGTTATGAATTACAAAAAAAAACAATTTGACATTTGCAATAAACTATGGTAAAACTTGAATTTTAAACTTTAAAATAACACAGTTCATTTTCCCTACTGATAAATACAAATTCTCAGTCTTGACTGGCCTTCCACAATCTGATACCAGCCTACCTTTCCTGACTTAATTTCATTTTAGTCTCATACATGTAATCTACATTCCAACCAAACTGTCTACTACATTTAGATATTATAATACTTCCCCTCTTCCATCTCTTCTCTTCTACCTCTCCCCCTTCTCTCTTGCCACTCTCCCACCTCCAAAATTATCTTGTATTACCTATCACAGCGTGGGTTGTATGTCTCAAAACTGAACGTAAGCTCCTTAAATCTGTTTTGTGGGATTTCTTTTTTGGTCTTTGTTTCCCTTTGTGTCCCTTGTTTCTTGAATTTTACTGCATTTATATTTAGTGATGGTACAGCTGCTAGGAAAAAAGTCTGATATTTGACCAACTATCTTCTCCATCTTAGGTCTGTTGACAGTGATATCTGTCCTTCATAGGACATTCACCTCTATCTCATCACTTCACAAATGCACAAGTTCAATATTTAAAACATTTTTAAATTCTGTATGTCAAGTGAGTCTACTATTTTGTTTTCTTAGCTCCAGAGTTACACAGTGTACTTTATGGTTTCTTTGCAACATACTCACCCAACCTGCAGTCACTATACAGAAGCTATGTGGGTAATTTGCTCCCAACTCCCAAAGTTCCTAGCTTAGCAGACCTGTAGTACCATGTGACTAGCTTTTCTCTCCCACACTGATGAGGACCTATGTTTGGATTTTTCTATATAAAATACTCGAAGGAAAATATTCTAAAATCTAAATATGACATTGCATGTAGATTTCTAAATATGTACCCACCCAAAAAATTGCCTTTGTAATAACATAGGTGTATCAAATTATTGGTAGACAAAGCAGAGCTAAACATGGAGTTTTATACCTAATTCCCAGTCAACCCTCTTTGAGTGGTTTAAGGAATAACATTCTCTTTTTAAAAGTTTCCCTGGGTGAAAAATACAAGAAAAATTCTGAGCTTAAGCTATAACTGACAGCCATCTGAAGTACTGAAAAATCTTCATAATGAATATACTTAGAATCTCCTTTCTACATTATGAAGTATTTTCAAGTAACTTAAAAGTCAGTGATTTATGCCTATTTTTGTTTGGTCTTCCACACAACTGTGATTATGGTTACATGGACTTGAAATACTGATCCTGAATAAATTTAAAGCTTAAAGAGTCTTTTTGATTTCATTAAGCATGAACTAAAATCCTTCTAGAGATACAGTTCAGAAAAGCTTAAAAAGAGATCCACAATAGTAAATGTTACAGGAGAAAATGGTTTGGAAAAGTAGCAACTTCCTCATTTTTCCCTTCAAAATTTTGAAAAAAAGATTCACAAATTCATAAAAAGACATAACACAAAGGGTATAACAAGCAGGCCCATCTGCCTATGACATAACAGCCAAACATGATTTTTAAGACTATTTTCCCTTATAATTATTTTAACAAAATGTTCTTGAAACTTAAAGAGCAGGGCTGAGAGACTGGGCAGATAGGCGCAACAATGGCAGCAGGCCGGGCAGGGATCTAGAAGAAGGGGGATCATGGGAGCCCCTTGCATGTAGAGCATCCCCCAGGAAATGAGTGGAACACAGTAGGACAAGCGTGCAAGGGGCAGTTGTTGGTCATGAAACCCTGGAACATCATGATCAAATATCAGCTGCTCCCAAATGACTAAGAGCTTCACAGACCTGCTATCTCTATAGACCAAGCTATCCTACAGCTCAATATAAATGAGAAGATTCAGAAAATCTTAAACAAGTACATAAAGTTCTTTCAGAAGGCAGCATTAAATATCACCAACAATGTTGGACAGAATGTGGTTGCCATGCTACATGTTCCAGAACCACATAGCTGTTGCCGGGAACAGGTTAAGCTGCAGTTTTCAGATGAAGGGACAATGATACCCAGATAGACTCATGAATATCCTGGGATGAAGCACAGCTGGCAAGCAGATGAGAAATGTGCCCATCAAAGAAATCCCATTCCCAAAAAGAAAAAGGGACAATCTCCAGGAAATATTTTGGTGAATGACAGAACAATCTCAGGCATGGCATAGAAAAGAAAATCCTGTAAAAATGCAGTGGGAGCATCTTAACTGGAATTTAGCCAGCTGAATGAATCCATCAACTCTGTGTTGGGATCTAGAGCCAACAAGGCCCATGGGATGGGAGGCACCAGAAAGAAGATCTTCGTCAAGCACTCATATTGTTTAAGCATACAGCTGACCCTCAAGACAAGCACTGGCTAGGTGAAAAACACCATCTAAGACCCATGGGTGACAAAGTGGCTTATCTCCTAATTGAAGAAGACATCCAAAACGTGGATGCCAGTGATGACTACAGGGGCTACCTGGCCCCAGTGGTGAAAGAGCTTTGTCCCACCCTCTTGAACGGCTGAGAAGATTTTAAATACCTGGAAACACTGAGAATTAAAAATGAGCAGTACCCCATCAATGTGCCTCCTAAGACATGAGGTCTAGTCTCTTGGTTTTCCTTGAAGGCTTCCTCAAGCATTCTTCTTCCCTCAGATAAGGCTAGAGGCCCAATTCCTTCCCCAACCTGATCCCCTATTCTTCCTGAGAGAAGCTGCAGAGCTACTACTCCTTAGTATCTTCCCCAACAGTATCTTCCCCAACAGTATCTTTCACATAGTGCCCAAACTGCTTCACAGTGAGGCACTGTTCAACCACCCTAAAGAAGAAAGTAATTTTGTTGTTTTGTGAATTTTTGAGTTGGAAAGCAGCTGAATAATTTTTAATAAATACACATGGTAGGAAAAAAAACACTAAAAAATAATGGGTTGAGGGCAAATGAGGGGAAAATTCAATAACATTTTTAAAGAACCTCCAAATTTTCTTTTTAACTGTTAGAGGAAAGAATTGGTTTAAATTTTCATTTCTGTTTTTCCAAAATAAAACAGCAATTGATTTTGGAGGATCGAGGAAAAAAGGGAATGAAAAATACATAAGAGCAACATAGATTACATCTTTCTTCTGGCTCTAACAAGATGCAATCTTATGGATGAAAAGATTTGTATGTCCAAACAAACTGTATATTTACAACAAACTGTGAGATCATTTGCATAAAAGTTTACCTAGATAAGGCTAAAGTCTTTTTCTAGGCATGAGAGAAATAAGGACATAATGCAAAAGGACACTGGCTCAAATCAACACACCAGATAAACACAGAAAGGTAAAATTTAATAACAAGTTTATAATTCATCTAATTTGGAAATATCACACTTAAGAAGATATTCCACTTAACATGAACTAATTCACCAATTATCAGTAATAGTGATGACAACTAAATGATTCTGAAGACAGTATGTTTGTATTTAATGATACCAATAAAGTACAGGAAATCCACAATAGATTATATGTTCAGTTCCTCTGAAGCTTACAAAATCAGCAAAGAGTTACAAAGCTTGCTCTTCTCTTAGAAGAGGCCATGTTTTAGGAATGAAAACTTCAAAAAACATTATCTTTTCTTGGTATAGGTATATTTAAGTGACAACATATTTTCAAGAATGATACACTTTTGTTTCTGGCATAGAAAAGCATCTCTAAGCATTATTCATATTATTTTTCTCCCTTAAAGTTAACATGCTTTAACACCATATGGGCACGAATTTACTTCTGTTCACTTAAACTAGCAATTAAACTTTATAACACAGAAAACTGCTAAAGTAAAATAATCCCATTCCACCGAAAAGCTTTTTCCCCTCTAAAATAAGATCAATGGGCGAGCCAAATGGCTGGGGTGTTAGCTCATTATACCTACAAAGAAGATCCAAGTTTGAGACTTATCTTAGGTTCTCACTCTTGTAGCCAGCACCTCAAAATGTTAACAAGGCCTAGAAAGGACAGTTAAAATGCCTGAATCATACATGAGTCAATACCCAAAAGAATTTTTAAATTATGCACATATAATGGAAATAGTGGCAAAATATTTAAAGGTGGTTGATTCTACCTAAAGTTAAATACATTTTATAGTAGCTCTACTTATAGAACACCTATCATCCAAAAAAGTTCAAAGGCATTTACAGAAATAAGACCTAGTGCTGCCTGAAAACTACTCATTTCTTAAAGGTGCATCAATTATTTCAGGCCACAGGCTACCATTTAAGTGAATTGAAAGAGGTAATTTGCTAAATGGTTCCCTAGCGGCCCAGAAAGTTAATGCACCTTCAAAAAATAGTGAGCAATTTAGCCTTCTTGCTTGTAGGATCAGGTCCACCATCTCATTAATCCTCAACATACCTTCATAAGGTACATAGATGGACAGGATGGCTGCCACAATTTATAACAGAAAAAAAAAATGAAGACTTGTCAGACTCAGTCAGCAATCAGTGAGTAACTAGGGATAGAAATCAATGATCCCCAAGTTTCCTTCTAGGTCTATACTGATTTAAAAAAAAATCTGCTCAAATTTTACAAAACTTATAAGATACTACAGAAGCAGTAAGTTTTAAAGTGTATACATGTTCCAGATTTTGGCACCATGAAAAAATAATATAATAAAGCAATTCCAAAAATAAATGCTATGTCCCCCTCCCTGCCCCCCACACACCTTTGCATAGTCATAGGCAAAGATCTATTTACTCTTTCTAAGGCACAACAATATTTAACAATATTGTTTCCTGATTCATTCAACCATTTAATCTTCATTTAATGCCTATGGTATGAAAACTATTGGTATTGGGAGATTTGTGAGAGAGAAGTAAGATACAAGCACAGATAAGTATAATATAAATTATTACATGCTTAAGTACCTTGTGCTGTGTGAGATACAAAGGAGAAAGTGGTTACCACCATGGGATGTCTGAAGGGTCTTCACGGAGAAGACAAGATTTGAGTTGGGTTTCAAAGAACGGATAGGAATGGAACAAGTGAAGAGGGGTAGATAGGACATAAGCACAGGGAAGAAAGCAATCCTTAAATGTCAGGCAGAAAAGAATAAACTTTACTTTGAGATTTGAAAGCAGAGTAGTGACTTGACAAGCATGAGAAAGATTATTTTGGCAGTGATATGAAGGATGAATTCCCAGTATGTCAACTTCCTCCCCTGACCTGCGCTTGCACTGGATTCAGTCAAACATAGAGACTGCCAAACTCTTGATCTCATCATCACCCACAAATGTTCCACCTCCGTAATCTATACTTTGAAATTCCACTAGCATAATTTCCTATGCTTCCATCTCTTCTTGTGCTTTATTTCTCGCAATCTTAACCTCTGTTTTCACTGCAACCTCTACTCACATCCATTCTTCCCACGCTTTCCCAATTTACCACCTCTACTCCAGACTTACTTTCCTTCCTCTAAAACCTTTATGCTTTAGTTCACCAATTAAACCTTACACTGTCATCATCTTGTGAATCTCTCCCTCCTCTTATCATCTGACAGTTCATCCCTTTCAAGTCCTAAACCTGGAGTACCCTCATATACCACTTTCTCCACTACTACATAGCTGCTGAATGCAACTGAAGGAACCATGGTGACTGAATTCACTATTAATTTGCTATCTAATCTCAACTGGGCCCAAATTCACTGCTGCACAAAGATCCTTGTGTTCTTCCTGTAAAACACTCTTCTACCCAACAATATCACCTCCTCTTCCCTCCCTCTCAAGGTCATCCATCATGAGTTTGTTCTTCCCAATTCTACACCTCACATTTCCTCACCTTCACTTTGTTCTTCTCTCTCCAATCTCTCCTCATCCACTGGCTCCCTCACTGCTGCTTACTAATATGACAACATTTATTTCATCCTTAAAAAAGAAAACCTTCATCCTAGTATTCTCTCAAGCTATCACCCTGTATCTTCTCCCACTTATAAAGTCCTTAAAAAGGCAATCTGCTTTCATTGCCTCTACTTCTTAACCTCCCATAAGTTTTTCAATTCCTTGCAGTCTAGCTTTCAATTCCACTGTTCAACTGGAATTGCTCTCTTCAAAATAACCTTAATTTCTAAATCTCTTTATTTCTACAACCAATGTCCTTTTTTCAGTCCTCATCTTTCTTAACATCTCTGTAGCATTTGACACTACAAACTACCCTTTCTACTCATCTCACTACATATGTTTTTACAATTGTTTATCTGTGTTCATGTTGTTTCTGTCCAATGGAAAAGAAAGCTCCTTGAGGAGAGGGATTATTTGATTTTTGTCTTTGTATCTCCAGTGCCTAGCACCATGCCTTGAAAATAGTAAGCACTTAATAAATGCTTTTTGAATGAATGCTCTCTCCTGCTTTGCTTCCTACTGTCAACTGGAGTTGACAAGCAAAGATTTCTGGTTATCATTAATGTTAGGGATGGGGGGAATGAATTTCCTGATATTACTTGATTGATGATCTCTTCATATGTCTCTGAGTACTACTCTTCATGATTTCCTTTATTCCTCCTTTATCACCCATCAAGGGTACTTGTCCTCTAAGGCTCTGCCCTCAGCTTGCTCGTCTACTCTCTATACTCTTTCATCTCATAACCCTATCAATTCCCATGGCTTCAACAATCAATTCTATGCATGTGGCTGTCAAATATATACCTCGAGTCCTGATCTCTCAGCAGGGGTACCAATAGAACTATTTCAACAGCCTGCAGAATGCCTACCTATGTGATTCTCCAACACTTTGAACTCAGGATGTTCCAAACATAATTTTTCGTCTTCCCCACAAAACCTCTCTCCTTTCTCCCAAGTTTCCAATCTGGGGTGGGCACCAATATTCTCCAGGGCTTTTAACCTGGGAATCCTTTTTACTTTTTCTTCATACACTGCCCATCTATCTCTCTTTCTCTCTCTCTGTCTCTCTCTGTCTCTCTCTCTCTCTCTCTCTCTCTCTCTCTCTCTCTCTCTCTCTCTCTCTCTCACACACACACACACACACACACACACACACACTCCATTCAATAATATAACAAGTTCTGCTGATTATACTTCTATGCTATCTCTGACTACTCCTTTGTACTTACCATATTGTATCTTATATGAAAGTTATTTGTGTACATATCTTATCTTCCTTCCTAGATTTTAAAGTCTTCAAGAACAGGAACTATCATTTGGTTATCTCTCTACTCCCAAAACAGAGCAAAGTGTCTTAAACACAGTAGGAATTCAAATATTTGGTCAACTGAGTACTGCCCTGGTTCAGGCAGACATTTACTATGACTGATATATATTAGAGGTGTTGCTTTAATAGCTTAAAACTGCATGAAGCTTATGGAACTGAGTGTTGTAAACTAAAAATAAAAAAGAAATTAAAAAAAGAAAAAAAAAGAAAATGGTATGAAGACTTTGAGGACACCATACATAAATCTATAAACAAAAATATTTGGCATCATATAGGTCTTCAAGATTATCTCAGTTGTTTCCTTAATTATCTTCTGATATATGATCTAAGTACTTAAGGAGTACCAGTTCCAAGTTCAACAAACTAATTTAGCTCACAATGTGCTCTTCCTGCTGCTAGTATTAAGAACAAACCTACATACATAAAGCATTCTTTGGCAATTTTTAAAAGGTCTCTCAATAACATTTTAGAAATATATGTTTCTGTACAAATTCATTGAATAAATATGTCATGGAATTATAAAAACATAAATTTTAAGGACAAAATATATTTGGCATATGGTAAGATATGGCAATGCCATGGATTAGCCCTAAGTCACTCAAAATCATACTCAATTTTATAAATACTGAAGTGCAAGAAACATCACTTAAAGTACTTTTAAGGAAAAAAAATACCAAATTAATGTTTGCTTATGTTCACAAATTCTGAATCGGAACTTCAAATTACTAATAGTAGAGGGGAAACATGCTCCTTAGGAACCAGGGCCATTTTATAGTTTTGTCTTTCTGCCCAGAACAGTATACTGAATATAAGAAACTTATTTATATGTTTGTTGAACTTAATTCATGATTTAAATATTCAGAATATTTTCTATAGGTCCTAGAGGTAAAAAGTACCATAGAGGTTATCTAATCAAATGTCCTCACTTTACAGATGAGTAAACTAAAGCCCAGAGAGATTAAATAACGTGTCCAAGATCACATAGGGTTTGTGGCATTCTATGTAACAAAAGTAACAAAATTTGTCACTTGCTCCAAATCCAGTCTTCTTTACTTATGTTACATAAATATCCACACAAAACTAGGTACAGTTTGAAAATATACGCCAATAGTCTGCCACCTAGCAAATAGTAAACATATACACATATGTGTGTGTATATATGTATGTATGTATATATAAATCTGTCACTTCAAGATAAAGATGACTTTAAAATTTTTATCGATATATTTTGTTTTTACATCACCTTCATTTCCCAATATATCCCCATCTTTTTTCCAATTCAGAGAAACATCCCTTATAGAAAAGAATTAAAAAAGAAGGGAATAAAGCACGTAAGCAAATCTAAAGCAACAAATCAATCAATTCCAACCACATATAGTGTTCTATATCCATAGCCACCCACCTCCAAGTCAAGAATTCAGTTTTAATATTGATTTTTCTTGCTTTACTTTCCATTTATGTTATCATTACGTATACTTTTCCTGGTTCTACTTACTTCACTTTGCATAAATTTATGTCTTCTCATGCCTCACTATTCTTCATATGTTTCTCAATGCATAGTAATATTCTATCACATTCATATACCACAATCTGTTTAGCCATTCTCCAATCAATGGGCATCTATTACTTTGTTTCCAGTTCTTTGCTACTACAAAAATTGTTGCTATAAATATTTTGGTGTACATGGAACTTTTCTTTTATCTTTGATGAAAAGGAATATATTCCTAGCAACAAGATCTCTAGATCAAACTATATGAACAATTTAATCAGTGTCTTAATATATGATCTTGTAATTCTATCTTTCCACAACAGGTTAGCATTGTGCATAATTAGCAACAGTATACTAGTGCGCCTGCCTTTCCATGCATGATCCCTTTTACATTGACTATTCTCATTTTTTGCCATCTTCACCAATTTACTGGACATAAGAAACCTCAATATTATTATTGTGATTCCTTCTTATTTTATATTGAAGGATTTGAAGCTATATTTCATATGGTTGCTAATGGCTTATAATTCTCCTTTTAAGGAGAGTTTATTTTATTCTTTGACCACACCCACTGGGAAATGGCTCTGGGATTTATATATTTTACATGACCTCAGACAAGTCATTTATCTTCCCTTGGCTTTAGTTGCCTCAACTCTAATTGGAAGAGGTTGAATTAGAGGACCTCAAAGGTACCTTTCACTTCCAAATATTTATGATGATCCTGTGAAAAATTCCTAGAATTCACATCTATTCTCTACATTCTATGCCCACCATCAACACCCTAATTCAAAGATCTTCTTAACCACCATTTATATTACTAAAAAAAAAAGACTCCTACCAAGTATATTTGCCTTTATTATCTCCCCACTTTAAAACATCATATGCAACTTGAACCATAAGATTAATATTCCTAATGCAGAATTCTGATCATATAATTATATGAAGCTTTTAACACACAGTGAGCACTTTCTGTTTGTTGACTGAATGATTTCCAGAACCCAATCTCCTTACATGGGAATTCATGGCCCTCTACCAAAATGGCTCCAATGTACAGCTCCAAGACTATTTTACATTATCTTCTTTCACATAACCTACACTCCAGTCAAATTAATCCAATTTGCCATCCTCCAAAAATGCCTACTGATTCCCACCCCTCTACTCTAGTCCATACTATTCTCTATTCCTATCTTCTACTTGCTGAAAGTTTACCCAACCTTCAAGTCTCAGGTTAAATTCTCCATTCTCCATAAAACTTTCTCTGATTCTCTTAGCTAAAAGGTATTTCTCTCTCCTTGAATTCTCATGACATTTTGTTCATTAAACCCTTATACGTACTGCATTTTATGGACATATTATTTTCTCCTCTATTGGATTATAATACAGATCAGAACACAGAATCTAACTTGTTTTTTTTTTCTCAATACACGATATTTTGCATATACAGTAAGTACCAACAAATGTTTGTTGAATTAAAGTATGCTGAAAGAGTGTTAAACTCGAAGTAATCCCCCAACTTGTCAACGTTCTGTGTAACCATAACTGAAATATCTTGGATTACTTTCCATTGTCTATTCTATTGTCCACCTGTTCTTTCAATTTAAGTTGAGAACTTTTTCCAAATGTACAGCTTAAACTTTTTTCCCTTTGCTTCAGGCGACTGCTGCTTTCCTACAATCTTCAGAGAATATGAATAATTCCCTTCCTTCATTTATACTGTTACCTTGAGGGGATCTACAGACTTTGATCAAAGTCCTCTTGAGTCTTCTTTTCTATTCTACATAAATGTAGCTCTTTTAGGAACACATCATGCCATACTCCTCAATCTCATTTTCTTTGGCTTTTGTAGTTAATTTTTCCTACAGTTTTAGAGTTATTCCAGACTATAATTGAATTTATGCCATACTGCAATCGGCATCATATCTTCCTCCACTTTACTCATGTTTCATTTGTGTTTATGTGTATCTCACAATAAGAATACACAAAATAAGTAAATGTTTTCAGCCAAACCTTATTATTTGGCAAGCAATATCCTTTTCTCCTTTTTTTTTTATTCCATAACATGATACAGAACAAGAGAACTAACAAAAGGTCTACAAAGCATACCTCTTACTACCAAATGCTTTACCCAAACAGAACACATACTTGCTGATCTTATAAAATCTATTATGCTAATAATTAAGAATTGTATTATCGCTACCCAAAAATTTATTTTGTATGAACTTTTTGTTTTATTTTTTCACTATTGTAACAAGCATTTTATTTTCTCTAATCTCCTCCTCCCAGAGGCCTCCCCCTCCCATCTATATTTGTGTTCCTGGACAAATCATTTAAGACTTCTGATAAGATGGTACAGCAAAGGATTCTAGCAAAGCCCAATTCTCTCCACCACCACCACAGAGCAGTAAGGAATGTGGCAAAGGTAGCAAAAGTCCAAAAGGAAAGGGAAAAAACTCAGGTAACATAATCTCAACAGAATACTTAACAATAAAAAAAAAATAACAAAGCCCAAAGATTTGTTGAGCTCTAGGTTCTTCAGGGTGAATGGCTACAAAAACTACTTAGTCAAAGAAATTAATTTCAAGTGAAACAGACACTGCAGATTCTCATTGATCACCCCAAAGTCCATCTCAGTAAATGACTCCTTGACCTTGTAGGTATCTATCTACATTAGGAACTATTCTAAGTGTACCTTATTTCAAATTGTGGCAATGGAGACCTCTAATAAAAGAAAACTCTGAAACTAACTGAAAGTGGGCCAAACAATCAATCACCAAGCAACCGGATTCTACTAGTAAAGTCTGTTGACCTCCAATCCAAGTTCATTTATACTTTGAAAGAAGGAAGTTCAAGAATGGGCATGTCAAGTCAAGTCAAGTCAATAAACATATATCAAGTGTCAGTGAACCCAGCACTATGTTAAGTACTGGGAATACAAAGAAAGATATCAGGTGACATTAGCCTTCTTGTGGTTCCGTTACACAACATACTCCCATCTTTCATTTCCAGGCATCTTTACTGACTATACCCCATTCCCAGAATTCTCCCCTTTCCCTTGCTTCCTTAAAGTTCCAGTTAAAGTCACCTTCTGCAAGAAGTCTTTCCTATTTCCTCTGAATGCTAGTGCTTTCCCTCTATTGATTATCTCTAATTTAGCTTATATGTACCTTGTTTGTACATAGTTATTTTCATGCTGCTTCCCCCACTTAACTTTGAGCTCCATAAGGTCAGATATTGTTTTTTACCTTTCTCAGGGGGTAGATATAAGAAGACTGAAAAGATAGGAGAAACTAGGTTAAGAAGGATAATTTTTAAATGAATTCTTAAATTTAAAAAAAAATTCACAGCAACAAAGCAAGCCATTCATCTAATCAAAATAATAATTACTCAAAATCTGTTACATTGCTGGAGGTGGGACGGGGAGAGAGAAAAGAGGGAAGAAAAGCCTTAAAAGCACTATCCAGTCATTCTGTGGAAAGAAAAGGAACAGATAAACATTTTGAGGTGGACTCTAAAAACAAATTAAGACAAAAGACAATATTTGGAAGTTACTACTTCTCCCATCCTTAACTCTCCTCTCTAACTCCCACATTTCAAATGTTTTGGTTTAATTAAACAAATATTTATTGTTAACTATATGAAAGCATTGACTATTACAAGCAGGTCTTTAATGTGAAGAGCTTTTATTGTTGCAAAAATTACCCAGGAAAACCTCATTCTAAAAATCTTATGAATATAATTACAGGATTTAAAAGGATAGGGACTGGATATGTTATTTCATTGATAAAGAGAACTCTCAGAAGAGGTAAACTCCTCAAGTTTCTCTACCATTGTGAGTTAGCACCTACCCTGAAGCTTATCATCTTAGAGAGCTGCCTAGCGTGCCAAGAGGTTCAGTGATTTTGTTCAGGTTCATGCAGCCAGTTTGTGTCAGAGTAGGGACCAGAACCAAGTTTCCCTTGCTTCAAGGTCAGAGTTCTCTCTTATTCCACCCCCCACCCTTGCCCCATGTCAGTCTGCCTCTCATTACAGGATTTTAAAAGGAAGAAAATTATTTTTTTTTTGCAGGGGAGAAGGCAGGGCAATTGGGGTTAAGTGACTTGCCCAAGGTCACACAGCTAAGTAAGCATGTCAAGTATCTGAGGCTGGATTTGAATTCAGGTCCTCCTGATTCCAGGGCCAGTGCTCTACTCGCTGTGCCACCTAGCTGCCCCCAAAAGGAAGAAAATTCTAACAGGAAATTAAAGGGAATAAAAAGGCTACAACTATACTACAAAAGTCCCTCACACTCATAGATCTATCAATCAATCAACAAGAATTCATTCAGCACCTACTACGTGCCAGGCATTTCAACCAAGTACTGAGAGAACAAGTTCAAAGAGTGGCAAAACAATCCCTATCTTCAGGAAGATTGCATTCTAATGGGAGAAGTAAGCACATATATAAGTATATACAGCATAAATACAGAGTAAATAAATGTAAGCAAATACAAAGTAGTTAAAACAAGATAGTTTGGGAGAAGAAGCACTAGTAATTCAGGGAATCAAGAAAAACTTTGCATAGAAGATGGTGTTTGAGCTCCATGACAGGAGGAAGAGGACTATATGAGGTAGAGGCAAGGAAGAAGTGCATTCCAAGCATGTGGGACAGATAGTTGGGGCAGAGGAACATATATAAGAGATGGAGCATCCTGAACAGAGAGAAGGGTAGTTTGACTGGATCACACAGTTCAGAAGGGAGAGTAATGCGTAGTAAGGTTCAAAAGATGCCCTGCTATGAAGGACTTTAAAACCTAAAATGAGGGAGTTTACATTTTATCCTAATAGCAACAGGAAGCCACTATAGTTGACTGAGTAGGAAAGTGACATGGTCAGATCTATGCTTAAGGAAACTATATGGCACTAAGTCTGTAAAATAACCAAAATAGGAAGAAGTAAGGAAACCAAATGGGAGGCTACTGCAATAATCTACTCAAGAAAAAAAAAAAGTCAACTAAGGGAGATGCTGTGGAGGTAGAAACAGCAAAATCTGAAAACTGACTGGATATGTCAGGTTAGAGAGAAAGAAGAATTAATGATAATTCTAAGATGATGAGCCTAGACAACTAAAAAGATGGTGGAACTGGTGTTTTAGATTAACTGAGTTTGAGAGGTCCTGTGAGAATGATATTGGCTGATATTATGGAGGAAACATGGCATAAGCCATGATTGTACAGATTATACCACACTTTCTCATCCTGCTCAATTCTTACTCACGTCATTGCAAATCTCTCAGCTGTCTTAGTTCCATCTGTAAAATACAGGGACTGGACTAGATGATCTCAAAGGTCCCTTCCAGCTCTAATCTATGATCCTATCATCCCAAAACCTAGGCCTCCTTCTAACTTCCTTTTTTTGTCGGTTAACCTCATTTACCCATTTTCCTAGGTCCAATCTCTTCACTCCTCACATCCCCTTGGTTACCAAGTTCTATTAATGCTAAATTTAATCTTTAACATATTTGCCACTTTATTACATGGCTACCACCCTACTATAAATCCTCATTACCACCTGCCTGGACTGCTGTAGGTACTTCTCCCTCTTCCCAGCTCCAGTCTATCCTTCACATTACTATTAGAAAATCATCTTCCTTATGGGTAGATCTGGCCATATAGTTTCTGTGCTTAAAGTCCTTCAATAACTCCCTCCTACATATCAAGTAAATTCAAACCCCTTAGCTTGACATTCAAGACCATCTATACTTGATACCACTTCAACCAAACACCATTTTCTGGACAGTTCCACATTTTCCTACTCCCACTCTTTCATTAAAGATATTCCTAATGCCTGGAATTAATTCTCATCTCCTTTCTGAATTCCCAGTTATTTTTTAAAGCCCAACTCTTCTTCATGAAGCCTTTTGAAATCTTTCCATTAACAAAAGACTTTTTTCTTCCTTGAGCCTCAAATAGCATTTTGTTTGGAGGTTTTCCTTATGCTTTTGTATACTAATTATTTGTGTTTGTGCCATTTCTTGAACAATCTCTAGTGCCTAGGATAATCCTCTTCAAGTTATTAAAAGCACCAAATATTAAATAGTATTTAATATTTCTTGAAATTATTTCCCAATCTTATAGAGATGGAATATAATGTTCAGAAAATGACATGCTCAAGGGCAAGTCAGGTAACAAATGTCAGAGGTGGAACTCATACACTAATTATCTAATTTCAAAATCAATGTTACTTTCATGGTACCAATAATGCCCCTCTTTATATATCAAATGTTTCAATGACTCTTTTTTAAAGCAGAAATAGTCTATGTGATAAAAGCAAAATAATACCATAGAAAAAAAAACATAAAACAGAAAAGTTTTAACTGTAAGGGATGGTATAATGCCTAACAAATTAATTTGGTTCTTCAAAATTTTGCTATTCCAAATTTTATGTAAATTGAGTTTATTTGTAACTGTCATAAAACTCTTTATTTTTAACATCATCTCTTAAAATTCTTTGTGTGGAGGAGTGGACACCCACTCCAGCAGGTTGAGGACTTTTGTCTCCAGTCTGTTGCTCTATATGTGATTTACATATGGTCTATTGACAGTAGGGAGCAACCTAACTCATTAAAAATGGCCCACTAAAAGAGGACATCTGTCAATTAGACAAGCCTGAAAGTACTCACCAAGTTGTGCGCTACAGCCCAGAGCAGCAGCACTTTTTGTCTCTTCTGTCTAGGTAGTAATTGTTTTAGCTAGAAATGCTTTAAGTTGGTTTTGAATATACCAGTCTGAAACAAATATTTAAGCAAATGTTTCATTGAATATATTCAATTCTACCTCAAAGAAACAACTATTAAAGCATTTATTGGTTTGTTCCTAATTATTTTGTTATCATGTAGACAGAGACTTGATTGTATCACAAATTCTCAACTTGCTTTTAACCAACTGTCATTACTAATTCTTGCTTTGCCTTATTTACCAAATAGCTCTTCTTCAATACCTCAGTTATTTATTTTCTTCTTGTTCCTATTACTACTATCATCTTTTCTGAGTATTATTTAGATATCTACAGAAAATATTAACACCATTCAACCAAGCTCAACAGATTATTTGTCTCTCTACTGTTATTATATATATATGAATATATGTACAGAGTATATATTATATGTAACATGTATACATATTATATACATAACTTAATTTAATTGCCCCAAATTAATAATACTCATGAATAAGAAATTATGTCAAGAAAGACATTAATATTAAGGACTATCAAATCTAAAGCTATTAATCTTTACAATAAATTTTGAAAGATTTTTTATTTGATTCTCTATAACATCTGTAGTATAAGAATTCCCTTCTATAAATCTCCTGTGGCTTACTCTAAAAGTAGAGTTATCTACATCCTGTTAATATGACAATATAAAGGATATACAATGGAAATTAATTTTGGAATATGATTATCATTTTTGTCTATTTCATGGATCCAAAAGAAAATTTTAATTCCTACCTGGTAGCCAGCCTTCAGGTGAAATGCCTCTGCAAAGGCTGATCCTCAAGACAATAGACAAAATCTGCCATTGAGACTGGCCCATTGAGACTGGTTCTCTGAGAACCCAAAGTTACTGCCCATGTCATCAGAGAAGTCCTTCTGTTGTTGGGGGTTTTTTTATCATTAAGAACAGAAAAGGATAAAAGATTTTTGTTAGAGAGACAATCAATTACTTCAAAGCTGGGGAAATAAAGAAACTATAGCATGTTTTCTATTAATTTTTATTTTTTATTACTAGAGGTTACACAAAGTCAGAAAAATAGATGTGGTTTACTCTGAGATAAAAATAGATGAGAAATGGACTAGAAATCATGAGTAATGAAAACCATTCATACAGCAATGATAACATTTAACTTGAAAATTGCCTGAGAGAGTGCAGAAGACAACTTGGTCTATGAAGTCACCACAATTCCTTTTCAAGAAAAGAAGGGGAGACAGAGGAATTGAATGAATGAATAACTTTGGACTGGAAGGCCACAATGAATGTGGAACATAAAATTAATCTCTTGGCTCAAGAAATAAAATGATGGGAAAACAAAAGATGATGATGTAAAGCTAATTGTGAACTTTGTCTTCCAAGGTAAGAAACAAATACGTCAGCCTCTTTGAGGCTCTGGTGGGAACCCTCAAGGCAGCCAAGCACGAGAAGACTATAACTTATCTATGAGAAGAACATCTTGCAAAGTCTCTAGGATGATACTGACATTAGGTTACAACAGAATTGATATGATTTACATATCTGTTATGTACTGTTATTTCTACTTCTGGTAAACTACATATATAATTCTCAAATCAAAGAAAAACATATCAGTGTGTTTATTTTTCTATAACGTAATCAAAAGGAGGAACAAGTCAGTTTTTCCTTACTCCTTAGAACAGTTGTTAGAATATCACATTGCAATAGAAAAGAAATAACTTATTTTTCTCAAAAGTACATTTTTAAGTACATTTAAGTACATTTTTGGTTTTTTTTTTTTTTGATGGGAAGTGGCTGTTTTGTTTTACAAACTCTTTCATAATATGAATTTTCAGACTACACACACGCACACACACACACACACACACACACACACACACACACACCGAGAACGGGGTAGCAGTGGGGCACCTACATGGGAGAGTGAATAGAGTGCTAGGATTGGAGTAAAGAAGGTGCAAGTTCAAATTTGACATCAGAAGCTCTAGCTGTGTGACTCTGAGCAAGTCACTTAACCTCTCTTTGACTCAATTTCGTCAACTGTAAAATGAGGATAAGTACAGCCATAACCTAACAGAGCTGCTATGAAGATTAAATAAAATATATACAAAGTATTTAGCACAGTGCCTGACACATAGTAAGATCTAAATAACTGCTTATTCCATTCCCTTCCTTCACGTGAAGACAAGATATAATGGCAATTTATCTAAATTTATGGCTAAGATCTAAAATTAATATATAGGAAAGTTATTTACATGAAAAAAGAAAAGATCTCATGAAAACAGCATTTTATGTATACATACACTAATTACAGTTGTTGAAGTTATGTTGCCTTACAATTCAAATCACTGTCATCTTATTAATTTAACTCCCTATTTCACATACATTTATGGCAATCGATAATATGCTATTGGAAACTACTGGCCCATAGTACCCAATGCATTTATTTGAAGGAAATGTAGAGAGTACCTACAACGTACTGAAGCTCAATAATTCTCGATTTCTTTAAATTGTATCATCGTTCTATGTTCAGGAATGAAAATTATGCCTATACCTATAAATTAGTAGCAAATGTACTTCAATCTATTACTGAAGAAAAATGCTTATGAGCACACCCAATTACTGCAATTCTCTTGTTTAGGCAGATTAACAGTTTATTCATTCTTAAGATCCAAGTCAAGTTGAATAAGTAAAATATATGCAAGAGCACAGAAACTCAAATCTCTCTCTTGTGAGAATTCTAGACTCATTATAAATTTTCCATTTGATAGTAATTCAGGGCTGGTATAAAGAAGACAGTTGTAAAAAAAAAATTCACAGTTGCATGCTGAGTTTATATCGTCTTCCTTATTAGTTGGAATGACCATCTCTAAATGTCTAGCCTTTCAGATAAATCTACTTATCTGAAATCTGTTATATCCTAGTACTCAGGCCCAAAAGATATATACTGAAAATAGAGGCTTCTACTTTGGAATTCTCACACACATGAAAAAAAAAGTTAGCTTAAAAAATGTAGAACATAACTAAATTTAAGGAAAACTATAGTTTTATGTTTTTTAAAGCTATATGTATACAGAACAAAACACATATGCATATTTACAAATGTACTTGTTTCTCTATAAAAGGAAAATCTAAAAATGTAAATAGTATTCTTTTGTTTGGTTATAGCACCACATTTTAGTTCAGTACAAACTGAAGTCACATAATTCATTTTGTGTTTAATTTACATGAAAATGATAGTGCCTTTCAAAAGTAAATCTCAAAAATATCTATTTAATCATCTCAGTAACAATCTTATATTAAAAAGGAAAACCAAATAAACAGGTCTTGTACAAGAAAAGCAGCATATGCTTTGTGGAAGAGGCCACTAAATGGCAACCCTAATCCCTTGTAAAATACAAGACAATCTGCCATTAAACTGTTGTTCTGTTTAGACCACTGGTCAAAAAGGATCTCACCACTTCCATCCAAGGTTATTACAAAACCCTCCAACTGGTCTCTCCACCTCAAATCTCTCCGCCCACACAGACTCCAAGCTATCTTCCACATTGCTACCAAAGTGATTTTCCTTACACACAGGTATGACCATGTCCATATCTACTCAAACAATCCCATGGTTCTCTATTGCCTCTAAAAAGGTGAAATATACTCCTCTGTTTATCTTTTAAAGTCTTCCCAATCTATCTTTCTAATTTCATATGCAATTTTCCTTCCCTCATTCTGTGGCCAAGCCAAAATAGCCTTCTCATTATTTCTCACACACAGTACCCTCTCTCCTATCTCTGTGCCTTCTGATTAGCCATCTCTACGTCCAGGATGCCCTCCCCTTTCACCTCTACCTCACAGAATCAGTCCCTTCTTCCAAGATGTAGGTCAAGCATCACCTTCTACAGTAGAGGCTTTCCTGATCTCTTCCCAAAAGTGCTAGTGCCCTTCCTCCATTACTATGAATTTAACAACTTTTTCTATATTTGTATTTATTCTCTTTTTATTTATGCTGTCTATATGTATATAGGAACTTGCTTTTTTCCCTATTATAATGTAGTCTCCTTGCAAATAAAGATTATTCCATACTTTATGCTTGCTGACTGATTGCCATGAGATACTTATGAAATGTTTCCTCAGTTAAAGATGGGAGAGCTAACATCCTTTCAATGAGGGAAGATGACAGAAATTTAAGAAATTGTGATTATCAAAATGAGGCAGAATAACTTTTTCCTTGAATTATTCAACAAATATTTATTTAGCACCTACCATGTACAAGAGAATAGGTCACACCAGCTGGTGATAAAACTATGTTCAAGACATGGTACTACTACAATTAGGAAGGTAGGGCAGTCCATACGTAAAGAAGCAAAGCAGCAGCTATTAGGTGTTCCTGAGGAAGGCAAAAACCAAAGGCATAAAAACCAAAGGCAGTCCATACGTAAAGAAGCAAAGCAGCAGCTATTAGGTGTTCCTGAGGAAGGCATAAAACAAAGACAGGCAGATGCCAAGCTGGTGTTGTGCTAAATCATTACTTTGTGAAAACTGAACTGTCTTTTTGGAAGGAAAGTGAAGATAATCAGGTGAGGTAACTCAGGGGCAGGCTAATGTAGATCTAAAAAGGCAAGTTAAGGTCACAGACCCAACAACAGCTGCACACTTGGCAACACTTTCTCCACGCCTGTGTCAATAACTGCAAATTATTAACACATACAAAAGAATGTTTCAAATTACTCAGAGATGTTCAAATCAAAACAACCCTGAAGTTTCACCTCATAATCAGTAAACTGTCAAAGATGACAAAAAGAAGTTATGGAAAGGTAGGCACACTACTGTCAGTCAAGTTACAAGAAGGTAAAACCATTCTGCAAAGAAATCTGTAAATATGCAAAGAAAGTAACTAAAATATTCTTATCCTTTTACCCATTAATTCCACTTCTGTTGTTGCGATAGTAGTTGCGGTTGTTGTTTGTCCTTCATTCTAGGCAGGCAGCCGAAGAGGTGAATGACAAAAAAGAAAGGTTCAAAGATGTTTATGGCAGCATTTTTTGTAGTACCAAAGTACTAGAAACAAAGTAGACGCTCACTGATTGTGGGATGGCTAAACAAATTTGTGATACATGAATGTAACGGAATATGACTGTTACATAAGAAACAATAAAGATGATGAATACAAGCAAGCATGAAAGCCATAGTTCTGCTATAATGCTTGTTTGGAAAATGCAAATTTGTTCCAACTTGATTATTAGAGAATGATTTGAGGTTAACTCAAATTTTGTGTTTGCTTATGTGAAATGTTCCTTGAGAAAACCTCTAGAGGACACAGAAAACTGCATCCCTTCACACTAATTCACAAGCTGCAACCCTTATGACATACACTTCCACAAGCAAACTTCGAGTCTTTTTATTTTATTGTATTTTATTTGTTTTTGTCATTTTTATTATTAGTTATTTAATATTTTCAGTTTTCAGCATTGATTTCCACAAGATTTTGAATTACAAATTTTCTCCCCATTTCTACCCTCCCCCCACTCCAAGATAGCATATAGTCTGATTGCACCATTCCCCAGTCAGCCCTCCCTTCTTTCACCCCACTCCCCCATCGCCTTTTCCCTTACGTTCTTGTAGGGCAAGATAGATTTCTATGCCCCCATTGCCTGTATATCTTTATTTCCCAGTTGCATGCAAAAACAACTTTGTTTTTACACATCTGCTTTTAAAACTTTGAGTTCCAAATTCTCTCCCCTCTTCCCTCAACATCCACCCTCCCAAAGAAGGCAAGCAATTCAACATAGGCCACACATTTATCATTCTGTAGAACCTTTCAACAATACTCATGTTGTGAAACACTAACTATATTTTGTTCCCTCCTATCATGTCCCTCTTTATTCAATTTTCTCCCTTTACCCTGTCCGTTTTCAAAAGTGTTTGCTTTTGATTACCTCCTCCCCCTATCTGCCTTCCCTTCTATTGTCCCCCCTTTTTTATTTCCTTCCTCCTCTTTTCCTGTGGGGTAAGATACCCAATTGAGTGTGTATGTTATTCCCTCCTCAAGTCAAATCTGATGAGAGCAAGATTCCCTCATTCCCCCGCACCTGTCCCCTCTTCTCTTCCAATAAATTGCTTTTTCTTGCCACTTTTATGTGACATAATTTACCCCATTTGATCTCTCCCTTTCTCCCTCTCTCAATATATTCCTCTTTCATTCCGTAATTTTATTTTACTTTTTTAGATACCATCCCTTCATATTCAACTCACCCTGCGCCCTCTCTCTCTCTATGTGTGTGTGTGTGTGTATACACACACATACATACATACATACATACATATATATATTCCCTTCAGCTACCCTAATACTGAGGTCTCATGAATTACACACATCATCTTTCCATGTAGGAATGTAAACAAAACAGTTCAACTTTAGTAAGTCCCTTATAATTTCTCTTTCTTGTTTACCTTTTCATGCTTCTCTTGATTCTTGTGTTTGAAAGTCACATTTTCTATTCAGCTCTGCTCTTTTCATTGAAAAAGCTTGAAAGTCCTCTATTTTACTGAAAAATCCATATTTTGCCTTGGAACATTATACTCAGTTTTGCTGGGTAGGTGATTCTTGGTTTTAATCCTAGCTCCTTTGACCTCCGGAATATCATATTCCAAGCCCTTCGATCCCTTAATGTAGAAGCTACTAGACCTTGTGTTATCCTAATTGTGTTTCCACAATACTCAAATTGTTTCTTTCTGGCTGCTTGCAGTATTTTCTCCTTGATCTGGGAGCTCAAGAATTTGGCAACAATATTCCTAGGAGGTTTTTTTTTGGGATCTTTTTCAGGAGGTGATTGGTGGATTCTTTCACTTTATATTTTACCCTCTCGCTCTAGAACATCAGGGCAGTTCTCCTTGATAATTTCATGAAAGATGACATCTAGGCTCTTTTTCTGATCATGGCTTTCAGGTAGTCCAATAATTTTTAAATTATCTCTCCTGGATCTATTTTCCACGTCAGTGGTTTTCCCAATGAGATATTTCACATTGTCTTCCATTTTTTCATTCCTTTGGTTCTGGTTTATAATACCTTGATTTCTCTTAAAGTCACTAGCTTCCACTTGCTCCAATCTCATTTTTAAGGTAGTAGCCTTTTAAGGTAGCCATTTGGCTAATTCTGCCTTTCAAGGCATTCTTCTCCTCATTGGCTTTTTGGAGCTCTTTTGACATTTGAGTTAGTCTATTTTTTAAGGTGTTATTTTCTTCAGTATTTTTTTGGGTCTCCTTTAGCAAGTCATTTACTTGTTTTTCATGGTTCTCTCACATCCCTCTCATTTCTCTTCCCAATTTTTTCTCTACTTCTCTTACTTGCTTTTCCAAATCCTTTTTGACCTCTTCCATGGCCTGAGACCAATTCATATTTTTCTTGGAGGCTTTTGATGTAGACTCTTTGACTTTGTTGACTTCTTCTGGCTGTATGTTTTGCTCTTGTCACCAAAAAAAAAAAAAGAGTCCAAAGTCTGAGTCTGAGTCTGCATCCTTTTTCGCTGCCTGTTCATATTCCCAGCCAACTACTTGACCCTTGAGCTTTTTGTTGGGGTACAACTGCTTGTAGAGTAGAGAGTACTTTGTCCCAAGCTTGAGGGGCTGCGCTGTTGTTTTCAGAGCCACTTCTACACAGCAAGCTCTGCCATACACCTTTTCCCACTAACCTTCTCTATTCTCTTTGGCGTTTGTGGGTTGAGAAGTCTGGTAACTGCCACAGCTTACTGATTCAGGGTGCTACACCTGTTCCGCCTGGCTCCCGGTCCAGTTGGTCCAGGCGGTCTGGGCGTAGCCCACGCTGGGCTCTGCTCCACTCCCAGCGCCAGGCAATAGACCCTTCCCAGAGACCATTCAGGCTGTTCTGGGCTGGAGCCCTGCTTCCCTTTGCTATTTTGTGAGTTCTGCAGCTCTAGAATTTGTTCAGAGCCATTTTTATAGGTGTTTGGAGGGACCTGGGGTGAGCTTAAGCAAGTCCCTCCTTTCCAGCCACCATCTTGGCTCTGCTCCTGCAAACTTCAAGTCTTTTTCAAAATAAAGTGCCATGTTTATTTTATATCTTCTGGTGCAGTAGGATCTGCGGGCTGAGGAAAATTGTGTCACCAGTACCCCTTCTCACACCTTCCACCATCAATGAGGTGCCCAGAGTCTAGAGTTGGAGCAGCAGCCTGAGGTCACAGACACCATCACAATTTATTATAGTATTTATGTATTTCTTAACCATTTAACAAGCATAAAACTGTGTTACTGTTTTTACTAGGTTCTTATCTTTTTTTTAATGTCACAGATAAAATTTTTGAGTGTTAGGTCCCTAACTTCATTTTCTCCAAAAGCCCTGTGGATTTTATTGCACATTTCTACAGTTATTTTTAGGAAACATATATAGTGTTATAGCAGAATTGACTGTATATGAATTGACACAAAGTGAAGTAAGCAAAACCAAGAAAACAATACACAATGACTACAACAATGTAAATGAAAATAGCAAGTAGAAAACATTCAAAACTGAATTCTATGAAACTATAATAACCAAACTTGGCCTCCAATTAAAAACAAAAGAAGACATTTACCATCTCCAGTTTCCTCCTACCCTACCTCTCCTTTGCAAAAGGGAGAAGTGGAAGAGAATAAGCATTTATATACCACCTACTATGTGTCAGGCTCTGTGCTAAGAGTTTTACAAATATTATCCTATTTAATCCTCACAAAAACACTTTGATGTGAGCGCTGTTCTTATCCTCATTTTACAGTTGAGGAAACTGAAGCAAACAGAAATTAAGTGATTTACACAGGGTATACTAAATATTGCATTGGCCTTTTTATGTGTTATTTAGTTTTATCATTTTTTTCCTTTTCTTCCTTCCTTAATACTTTATTACATGAGATAGCTCTCTGGGAAGGGGAACTGTAGTTCAATGGGAAAGATAGATAAGGTCAAATAAAAGACATCAATAAAAATTCATTTAAAATAAAAGAAAATTATGTTTCTATTTTTTTCTGTTTCCATTTTTTCCATTTTAAGTATACAGATGACACTTTTAAAATGAGTGACCTATATAATTTTCAAAAACAAAAGCTATTTTAAGTGCTTTAATAATTGTAACAGCTTCATACTATCATTTATCAGCTAACATTTCAAAGTAAAATACACACTCAAGGTGAGGTTCATTGTTAAATGACAGCAGATATAAATCTACATGTCAAGTAACCTTAATAATTTCTACCTTTTTGGTCAACTTGCCATATGTAATTTAGACTGTCAGTGTTTTTAATTTCATAATTTTGCTGACAAAGAACTATGTTAGATCTGACACTTTTGTGTTGTTTGTGCTTGCTAAAATTATTAGTATTATCTTCAATCCAGTTTCTTTGAGGCAATCTTTGTAAACTCACTTGTCTATTTTGTGTGTTCTAGGTCTTCTAAAGCTAGATAATAAAATCTCTAAATCCATTAAGCCAGGAAGAAGTAATTTGCAATGTACTACAACAAGCTGAAAGCAAACAAATGAATCAGGGTGCCACTGTCAGCCCCTTAGCACTGTAGAATTACTTCTCCCTCAGTACTCCATGTGACCTGACATATGAGGTGCCAATGCTATTCTACATATGACATTAATAAAGTTTAATTTCTACTTTGTTTTTGTTTTGGAAAAGTAGAAATAGAAATTCTAATATTTGCTTGCCATTCTCCAAAGTACTATCTTGCACACTCCATACTGGACACCACTCCCCCCAAATCTCTGACTTTCTAAGAGGAAGCAGATTTTGCTCCACATTTTTGACCATTACACGAATACCAGATGTGTCTGCTTCCCCAAAAGCAGAAGTTCCACTTAACAGAAATCAAGGCAAATAGTGGCAATGTAGATGAAAAAACTGGCCTAGGTGAGAGAGAAGCTGGAGGAGTACCCATGTCTACTGTGTTCATGAGATACCTGACAACATGGGAGTGACCAACAGCAAGGACTACAATGGGGCTACTGGCCCCATAAAACATACTGAGGCCTGGCATCTTGTTCATGTGGCCTGGGCTGGTCAAAAGGGCTATATCAGCACTGTATCTAGATCAACAAGTGTTATTAATCTCATAATTTTACTGACAAAGAACTATGTTAGATCTTCCAGGTCTGGAAGATGAAGGAAGATAAAAACAATATATCCACTAATTATGACACGTCTGATGAGAGCACTCGCCCTCTGGGATGCTTTGTCTACTATGGTGAAGCGACAAAACTCTTTTATCATGCTGAAAAGCTGTTCGGTCAGATTAAGAAACATGTTTTCACCCTATGAAAGCCTTTCCTGATATAAACCAAACATCTCAGGCTAGAGAAGACAAATTTAAGGGCTATCAATACCATTGCCAAGTCTGGTCATAACCACTTCCAAACCATAAAGGAAAAGCAAGCATTTATTACGGTACCACTGAAGAAGGACTGTGCTGCTAAAGAGGTGGCAGCTTAATGGTTCCAAGCCTAGTAGAGCAGGTAAACGCTCAATAAAATTAATTTTTTTAACTACACGGGTAAAGATGAAGCGCTTAAACTGTAATCTATTATCATTCACTCTCACTACATGACCAGCATATCTCCCTTTCTAATCATACATATTATGAATGATGTTTTTATATAAAATCTTACATGTGAGTCTTTATGGGCAATACGCAACACCCTATTTATGAATACGATGTTATCTCTCCATTGCACTTTGTGAATTTTGACTCTTAAATAGATTGTGTTACTCTATAGTTCACAACCTTACTAGTCGATCATTAAATTTATTAAGCACCTACTATGTGAGGTACTATGCTAAGCACTGGGGACACAATGAAAGGCAAAAGACAGTCCCTGATGTCAAGGAGATCACAGTCTGTTGGTGGAGAAAGCACACAAACAACTATGCCCAAGACGGGAAGGGTACAAGTATTTATTAAATACCCACTATGTGCTAAGCAATTTATAAATAATATCTCATTTGATTCTCTCAAAAACCCTGTGAGGGCCATGCTATTATTACCTCCATTTTATAGCTGAAGAAACCAAAGCTGACCTGATTTGTCAGGGTTATATAGTTAAGCCAAATTTGAATTCAGATCTCCCTAGCTCCAGGCACAATATTCTGCCCACTGTGCCACCCGAGCTGCTGCAGGGAGGTTAAGTAATCTATTTAGGGCTCTACCTACGGTAGCAGTACTTTTTCTACTGTACAACACTAACTCTAATAATTATTGAGTAACAAGCTACATACAAGATTTACTGGAAATAATCACCACAGAGAAGGCACTAGAATTAAGGGAAACTGGGAAAAGGCTTCCTTTAGAAAATGGGATTTTCGCTGGGACTTGAGTGAAGCCACGTGGCAGAGATGAGGAGGGATAGCCAAAGAAAACGTCTAGTCAGGAAATGATGTTCTTGTTTGAGAAAAAGCAAAGAGGTCGGTGTCACTGGACCACAGAGCATGTGGGGTGACATGAAAACTGGGGGTGGGTAGGGAGTAGAGGAGCAGTTATGAACGCCAAAGAGAGGATTTGATCCTGAAGTTGATAGGGAGATACAGCATTATATTGAAGGGGGGTTAGTGGGGGGAGGAATTTATATGGTCAAATCTGTGCTTTTGGAAGATCACTTTGACAGCTGAGTGGAGGATGGATTGGAGTGGAGAGATATTTCTGGTAGGCAGATCAACCAGCAGCTGTGAGGTGAGGACCAACTAGCAGGTGTGAGGTGAGGCCCTCCACCAGATTGGTGGCAGTGTCAGAGGACAAAAGGGCAATTTGAGAGCTGTTCTAAAAGTAAAATCTACAGATCTTGGCAACAGACTAAATATGAGGGGGTGAGAGTCAGTAAAGATTTTAGGATAACACCTAGGCTTTCAAGACTGCATGATAAGAATGATGGTGGTATCCTCAACATTAAAAGGAAAGTTAAGAAGAAGGGCAGGTTTGGGGTGGGTGGGTGGGCGGGAACAACGAGTTCAGTTTCAGACATATTGAGTTTGATATGTCTATCATCTTTATGCTGCTGATTCTCAATGCTACTAATCTACCCCTTACCTCTCAGCTGACATCCATTCTTGCATCTCCAACTAGCTATTGGACATCTTGAACTGGATGTCTTGTTGACATCTTAAATTTTCTCTTTACCTTAGTTTTGCATGTTCAAGTTCAAGATGTCCAATAAACTGTCTCTTTACATGAGACAGGGGTGAAGAAAGAGATAGTGGAGAAGTTGTCGAGGTGATGTGAGATGAAGAGAAGAGGACAAGAAAAAAACTCCTGGCAAGTGGCCTCAATTTGTTTCAGTATAATATGAGGCAAGGTTCTCTGCTGAGTGAGATGGGAAACTTCGAGAAGGAATGAAAAGGTTTGGAAGAAGTGTTGTGGTGAGTGGGAAAGTGAATCAGTTAGGGAGACAGCATCACCAGAAGATGGGCACTAAAAAGATGAGTTTTTGTTTTGAGGAAAAGCTTGAGGTCATTGAAATTACTATATAATTTCCCCAAAGCAATCTAGTCCATGGTCTTCCTCTTATTGAATTCTAGGTCCAGTTCTTTGTCAATCTGTCGTGTCTAAGAGATATCCTAACAGACCAACTCAATAGGCTGTTCATCAAAATAAATTACATAGTCTGGTTTGTAGGCAGTTTTTTTTTTATGTGTAGATTAATTCCAACTCTGGAGTAGTTATAGACCTCACTAAGGAAAATTCAGTATTCCATGCATTGAAGCAATTAAGGCAGTGTTATTCACAAAGAGAAGTATCAGGAGAACTGTTAGGGGCTCCTGAAGCCTCACAACTATACTCGGGGTTTCCCCCCAAGTCCCAGGCCTTTGCCTAGCAAAGGACCTGATCTCGCGGACAATGAATGGGGCGGGAGCCAAAAGATGGTGAATGACTCCATTTATCATTTCAGCAAGCAGCACTTTTATATCTTTAGTGACACAGGTACATTCTTTGGTTAGGTGGGTGAAGGACAGGTAAAAATCAATACACCTGGGTACTAGGACCACCCCAACTCCGCCTACTCTCCTCCCCTTCTCTTCCTGCGCTAACCCGAAGCTCCCTGCGGGGCAGACAGTCCAGGCAAAGAACCGGAAGCTCCATGCACCCCGGCAAGCCCAGACAGAGAGCCGGAAGCCCCGCAGCCAAGCAGGTCCGGGCAAAGACCCGGAACCACTAGGGAGGCAACAAAGGTGAGACCCCTCCTCCTGGCTCCACCCACATCCCAAAGCGCAACAGAGAACCTCACCATCTAACTAAAGAACTCCCTCTTTCAAATGAACTGACATATTCTTTATAACACTGGCAAATACCTTTAGCAAGCTTATTTATTCCTATTTTATGCCAAACTTGACATTAATAATCAGACAATCAATAAACAAAATTTTCTATGTTACAGCATGCAAGCAATCTTACAACCCATCAATAAGTACTTTTTAAGCCCTATCATGGGCAAGGCATTTTTCCTAGCACAGAGATAACTTATTTCAGGAGAATTATTAAGGCTGAACTCTGCTTTATGTCAAATGACTTTTTATTATCAGTAAACAATAAACACAATAGGATCTTGTATTCACTGCACCTTCCAGTCAACTGTATGATTATAAAGGTGTGCTCTGCTTCAGAGTCATTTGTTAGAGCCTTTTTGTTCCATTCTCAAATTTCCAACAAGTATACACTTGATATGTGTGTAAATTACTCTCATAAAGATTTAACAGAGATAAGAAAGTAGGCATACTAACTGTCGTAACACGAGAAACATCCATACCACTCAAGGTAGATTAGTTTTTCCTTAAAAGGTATTGAAACTGTCCTCAAGATAGTGGTTCAGATGGCTTAGGCTCAAACCACTGATGTAGCTTCTACTTACCTAACTACAAAAGTACATATGCACTCAGATACTCCTTCAGCCTAAACACCTTTTCTGACAAGCATGCCACCAAGGTAAATATGAAGGCATGGAAGTTTCACACAGCTGAATCAATGCTGTAGCTTTACTGAATATCTTTTCCATGCTACTGCTAAGTTGCTAATTAAATTTCCTTCTGTTAATTGTTAGATGGTCTATGAGTATCTCATTTCATTCTAATCCCAAATCTGAATCACCAGACTAGTCTGAGTCAGGCCCAGTCTAGAGCAATATTCAATAAAACAAGATTATTCTCAGTACCTCATTCACATACTGCCTCTCCCACTTCTATGGCAGAACTCATTCTTTCTCCAATACTTGAAATGAACTCCTCCCATACTGCCTTACTGAGGTCTTTTCCTAACTGTAAGATCTAACTCAGGCATCACAACACCTACAATGGCTTACATGAGCCACTCCACAAGGGAAGGTGTCCTCTCCCTCCACAAATTCTTCATAGGTCTTAGTCTCTCTTTCCCCTTTGCTATTAGCTTACTTTGCTTTGTGTCACAGTCACTGACTTTCCATGCCTCCCCCAACCCCCACAACACACATATGTACACACCACCATATGCCTTTATAAACTTGAGAACAAGTGATTTTTGGTAGTTTATCTTTGTATACCCAGCACTTGGCATTAAGCCTTCTGTTAACAATACTAAGTTTTTAAATCAATATACATCATTATTTACTATAAACCAAGAAATGTATGCATCAATATTCATCACTTTTAAAACAAAGGTTTTAGACCATTTAAAATAACTAAACAGTATAAAATACCTGAGCAGATACCTGCCAAAACAGATACAGGAACTACATGAACATAAACACATTTTATACAAATAAATTCACATCTAAAAAGCTGAAGAAATATTTATTTTTCATGGGCAAAGGCAATATAACTTTTAAAATTATAATTTTACCTAACTAATCTATTTATTCAATGTTATCCAATTAAATTACTAAAAGTTTATTTTACTGAATTAGAAAAAATAAAAAAATTCATTTGGAAGAAAAAAGGCCAAGAACTTCAGAAAAACCAGAGAAAAAGGATGTAAAGGAAGTAGACTCCGCAGTATCAGACTTTGAAGTATATTATAAGGTAAGAATGTTGTTGAAGTGTAAAATAGACAATTTCAATTATTTTAAATTAAAATATTTTGTATAAATAAAATCTATGTAGCTAAGAATAGAAGGAATGCAGAAAATTAGGAAAAAAAACTTTCACAGACAATTTTTCAGATAGGATGTGACTGGACTGGAATACTGTTGTGGTATAGGAAATGATGGGCTGGTTGATTTAGAAAAACATGGAAGGACCTGGACTTACGAAGGAAAATGCAATCCACCTCCACAGAAATAGATGACAGGTGGAAACAAGGATAGTATGGTCTTACATATATGTATATAGGTGCATATATGTACATATGGATGTATATAGATATCTATGTAGAAGAGCATGTGCATATATGTATGTATGTATGTATATCTCCATCTTAGTTGCAGCCTTTTTTAGGGTGGAAATGTGGGGGTGGGAGAAGAAAAAATAAAGCAAAAAGCATAGAGCAGAGGACAAAAGAAAACCAATAAGGAAGCAAAGAAAAGCTAGGCAGCTCCAAAAACAATGTACAGTATTTATTACATAGGTTTTCTTGAAATGGAAATTTATTGTTTTATATTGAATCCTCTCTTATGTTCTGCTGTGTACATGACAATTTTTTTCCCTTTTCTTATTTTCTATTTAAGTTTAAATTAAACAAAAAAAAATTTTTTTAATTTTAAAAATAAAACAAAGGTCTCAGAATAGACAACTTAGTTTTAACAAAACAATCAGAAATAAGTTATCTCTTCTAGGATCCTAATGCTTATCAGAATCCTCTTACAAGGTTTTTAATCCTATTGTAAGACAAGGGAAGCAGAGCAACTGCTTCACTGCCCAGGTACCAATCTTTATTGTGGGGGTAAGCATTCAAGGGGAGGGCAGAAGAGGTTGATAATTACTCCTGCTCCATATAGAATCCAACCTTTCAAAAATAAAATATAATTTCTTCAAATCTGGCTTCAACGTTTCTTCCTCAGGAAATGTAAAAATTATTTTGTGCCACATTCAGAATTATATTTTTAATAATAAATGTAATTCTCATACATTAATATAACAATGAAGAGCTCTAAAACATTTAAAAATCACTTTTGGACAAAAATAGAATATGAACAATTTACTGGCACTCATAATTTTATTCAGTGTAAATATGCAATTAGAAAAATAAAGCCTAAAAAAGGTTATTTTTAAGTATTAAAACACTTTGATAGAGATACCTCTCCAAGAGCCTCATAGCGCTTTTGGTTCCACCGGTGCAAATCTTCTCGGGCATTAAACACAAATGGCTCGCCTGTTCTAATGTGCCTCAGCTGCCCCTCTAAAAGAGAAATGATCAATACTATTGTAATTTACTGTCCATTAGTAAGAGTATTTAAAATCTAACAACTGATGATCAATAAAACCTTAAATCTGCTTCCCCCAGAAGACCTTCAGTCTTCACATAAGCCCTTTTCTTCAGACGTCAACATTTCACTGATATACAAACAAAAGCAAAAACATAAGGGCTAGCCCAAAAGAATGAAGGATTGATTCTGAATTCTTTACTTTTTCCTCAAAATTGAATCAACAAATATTTGAGTGTTTTATGTCAGATACAATGGTAGATACAAAGAAATATAAGGCATGGTTCCTGCCCTCAAATAGCTGATAACTGAGATCCAATGCAAAATGCTGAAAAAATGAAACAAGAATAACCACATAAAAGTCCAAAATATATCACAAATCAGCACGATTGTCAAATTAGTCATAGGGATAATATGTGATAAGAGTTCTGAAAAGGAAGTGACTGCTATAAGCAGACTTACTATGTCACAGAAAAGTTTTATGGCAGGATATGAGCAGGGTCTTGAGGGATGAGTAGGATTTCAATAACGAGATATGGGGAGAAAGGAGAATGGTTTAAAGACCCCTCATGAATGTGGAATGGCATGAACAAAAGGCAGAGAGGGAACGAAACGGGAGACACTGTGTGGGAAAGAACGGATGGTCCAACATGGCTATAACAGAGTAGCGGAAGAGAAAGATACAAAGTGAGAAAAATCAGGTTAGAGCTGAGATACATCGTCAAAATTCTTCAAAATACAGGTTGAAGTAATTAGACTTTATTGAGAAGCTAATAGCTTCTATAATGCCACAAAAATCCGGGTCTTTTTCTTCTTTCTCCAAGGCTCTAAGTTGGAGAGACAGTATTGACCTACATAGGGAGAAGGATTTCATTTATATGGAAGTTCTCTTATCAATGGAATCACATGTCCAATGCCTGTCCCTTTTTTCCCCAAACTGTGAACTAGCAAAGTTGGTTTCAATCCCTGCTAACATTCTAGGATATATTATTAAAAGAAAGGTATGTAAAAATCTAGAAAAAGAAATAATCACAAAGAGTCTTATGGCTTAATAGACCAGACTAATCTGTCTTTCTTGACAGGATTACTAGTCTGGTAAATCAGAGAAATAATAATCAACGTGGCTGAATTAAATTTTGAGAAGCATTATTGTAGACAACATGCTGAGATTTGGACCAGACCATAGTACAGATAAATTCGGAACTGGCTGAAAGACCAAAGACATTAATAGTTCCATGTCAATCATCAATAGAGGAAAGTCTCAAATAGATTCCCCCGGATGGTCTGTCCATAACCCTGTGCCATCTAATGTTATAAATTACTTGGATCAAGACAGATGGTATATTTATTGAGTTTTTAGATGTCATAAAGCTGAAAGGAACAATAATCACACTGAATCCCACAGGTAGTATCTCAACAAACTAACACATTAGGCCAAATCTAATAGAATTACAAGGCCTATTCTTGAAAAAGAGCAAAAAGGACAAGGATCCATTTGTGGAAAAAAATATTTATAGAAGGTCTGTTTGTAATTACAAAGAATCATAAACAAAGGAAAACGGATTCATAAATCATGGTTTGTGGGGGGCGGAGCCAAGATGGCACCTGGAAAGCAGGGACATGCCTAAAGCTCTCACCCAGGAGCCTCCAAACACCTATGGCTCTGAACAAATTCTAGAACCACAGAACCCATGTAATAGAAGAAGCAAGCAGGGCTCCAGCCCTGGACAGCCTGGATGGTTGCTGGGTAAGGTCTATCAAACGGAGCTGGGAGCAGGGGAAGCAGAGCCCAGCGTGGGCAATGCCCAGACCAACCAGACTGGGAGACGGCTGGAATAGGCCCTAGCGCCCTGAATCAGTGAGCTGTGGCAGTTACTAGACTTCTCAACCTACAAACACCAAAGACAACAGAGAAGGGTAGTGGGAAAAGCTTCTGGGAGAGAGTGAAAGGAGTTCGTGGTTCAGCCACCACCCCAGGGGCAGCAGAGGTGGTGCAGCAACAGAACTACAGCTGCAGTTGCTTCCTGCCCCAGGCCCACCTGGTGGGAGGAATTAAGTGGCAGATCAGAGCTGGAGTGCAGAGCCTGCCTAGATCTGAGTCACTGTTCAGGTTGGTGGTTCTTCAGGGAGGAGGAGCCCTGGTATGGCAGAACTTGCTGTGGAGAAGTAGCTCTGAAAATAGCAGCACAAGGCCCCTAAAACTTGCAACAAAGCACTCTCTACTCTACAAGCAGTCATACCTTTCCAAAAAGCTCAAGGGTCAAGTAGTTGGCTGGGAACATGAACAGGCAGCGAAAACAGACCCAGACTCAGACTCAGACTCTAGATTCCTTTTTTGGTGACAAAGAAGAGCAAAACATACAGCTAGAAGAAGTCAACAAAATCAAAGAGCCTACATCAAAAGCCTCCAAGAAAAACATGAACTGGTCTCAGGCCATGGAAGAGGTCAAAAAGGAGTTGGAAAAGCAAGTTAGAGAAGTAGAGGAAAAATTGGGAAGAGAAATGAGAGACATGCAAGAAAACCATGAAAAACAAGTCAATGACTGGCTAAAGGAGACCCAAAAAAATACTTAAGAAAATAACACCTTAAAAAATAGACTAACTCAAATGGCAAAAGAGCTCCAAAAAGCCAATGAGGAGAAGAATGCCTTGAAAGGTAGAATTAGCCAAATGGAAAAGGAGGTCCAAAAGGCCACTGAAGAAAGTACTACTTTAAAAATTAGACTGGAGCAAGTGGAAGCTAGTGACTTCATGAGAAATCGAGATATTATAAAACAGAACCAAAGGAATGAAAAAATGGAAGACAATGTGAAATATCTCATTGGAAAAACCACTGACCTGGAAAATATATCCAGGAGAGATAATTTAAAAATCATGATTTGTGAGTGTAATGAAATAGTAACGCTCCACAAGAGATGATAAAATTAACAGTTCCACGAAACCCTTGGAAGATCAGTATGAACTGATGACAATGAAGTGAACCAAGAGAACAATTTATACAATAACAACATTATAACAAAAAACAATCTTGAAAGACTTGAGAACTCTACTCAATGCAATGACCAACAATTCCAGAGGATTAAAGATGAGACATGCTACCTACCTCTTGAAAAGGAAATGATAAGACTAAACAAATAGAATAAGGCATAAATGGGGGGGGGGGGCATTATTTTATTTTTTATCTAATTTAATTTAGTTTTAGTTTTCAACATTCATTTCCACTAGATTTTGAGTTCCAAATTTTCTCCCCATCTCTCCCTTACCCCCACCCCAAGATGGCATGCATTCTGATCACCCTTCTCTCCAGTCTGCCCTCTTCCACCCCTCCTTATCTCCTTTCCCCCTACTTTCTTGTAGGGCAAGATAGATTTCTATATCCCACAAGGCATACATTTTTAACATAGCCAATGTGGGAATTTATTTTGCTCAACCATTATTATTTGTTACTAGGATTTTCTTTGGTTTTATTTTGTTGTTTTTTTTTTCAAATCTGGGGAGTGGGCAAGGGAGACAGGAATTGTTTAGCAAAAAGAAAATTGGCACATTTTTTTTAAAAGCAGAGAAGAAAACAGTAAGAAGCCCAGAAAGCAGTTTTTTAAAAAGGCAGGACAGCTTTGAAATCTACAATTTGAACTTATAATAAGCTGTAGACAAGATGCTGAGATATAGGCCAGACAACAGTACAGATCTAAAGAGAGCTATAGTTTCATATACAATCTTCTTTTTCTTTTCTTCTATGAAGGAAGGAAACGCCCACTTTATTTGTTGTCTCTTAAGTTCAGAATAAAAAAAATAACCAAAAAAACAGGATGAAATGTAATAAATTTTTTCACTTGGGTTCAAAAAAAATGAAATTCAAAGGAAATAAGATGGGAGAGGTATGGCTAGATGACAGTTTGTCTGAAAAGGTTCTGGGGGAATACAAGCTCAATGTGAGTCAAAAGTTCAATATGGCAGCCAAAAAAAAGCTAATGTCACTCTGGGCTGTTAATCTCAGCACTAAGTCCCCCCCCAAACTCATGCCTTCCAGAAACTCTGATACCTGGGTGAAGAGGAAATGGGAGGGGGTCAAACAAAATGAGCCTAGGGGAGGTGGGAAGGATCTTCCTACACTAGGGAGATTTTTTTGTTGTTGTTGACAAGGTAACAGAGGAACAGATTCATTTGTTTATTTTGGCTAAATGGTGCTTATATATTACTTTAAAAACTGCATGAAAGCTACCTATTATCAAGCCCTGAGAAAGAATAACTAAATGAATGATGGAATGCTTTAGTACAGACTTTAAAATGCCAGTTAAAAGCCTCAAAGCATATGTTCTCATATTCATTCTTTCCTTCAACAAACATTTATTGAACACTTTCCTTTTGCAAAGTATTATATTGGGTAGGCACAGAGGATAACAATGATAGCTTCCCATTAGGGTTTGCAAAAAAACACAGCATATACTTAATTCCATTTGATCTTGACAATAAGCCTGTGATATGGGATACAAATATAAAATCGGCTTTCATAAAAATTAGGTAAAATGGGTATTTTTAATTACCAATTTATTCAACCCAAGAATGATGCTTGACTATACATCACAAAGATACTCCACAAGATAAACATTAACAAAAACTGTATAATTTTAGCATAAATATACTAAGTGATAAACTTGTGATAAAAAAGCTATTCTTCTACAAGTTCAAAATAAGAATGAAGATTTATTAATTTGCATAAAACACAAAAAAGCAGGTGGTATAGTGGAAAGAACATTGGACATAAGATCAAAAAACTTTCCTACTCTCCTGCTTATTATTTCCCAAGTGACCTAATTCATGTCTCATGTCTCAGTTTTCCTCATCTGTAAATGAGGGATTTGAACCATAGAATCTCTAAACCCTCTTCCAGATCTAAATCTTATAATGCTTGCCTTTCTTCTACCTCAACACTGCCTGCAGAGGGGGCAGCCATCTCATTGTTGGCAATGTGCCTGTCCTTAGACCACTCGTAAAACCTAAAATAGTCAAGAAAATAATAAAAAATATTCATCAACCATCAGGCAAATCAATATATCAAGGTTAAGCAAAACTCGCATAAACCAAGAGGCAATGACAGCAGGGTACAAAGACAATCCAAGGTCTAGAACTTAATGCCCATAAAACATGTGCTATAGGCTTCAAAACTTATTGGTACATAATGTCAGAGTTAGAAGTGTTCCTGATGCGCAACAAATCTTACTATGTGGAGATTGCTCACAATGTTTCCTCTAAGAATCATAAAATCGTAAAACTGTTTAGAGAACAGCTCATCTAGCCATGAAGATTATCAATCCAAACATGAATTCATTTGCGGTAAATTTAGTTCCTCTTACTTTGATACACTCAGTTATGCTGGGTTTTTGGTCCCAAATCTAGTATGAAACTGGCACGATCTCAATTAAAAAAAAAAATTCAACAGTATCTTAATCTCTCTCCCCTTCTACTCTATTATTGCTTCAACTAAGGCCTGCTCATTTAGAGTAAACCTTTTTCCAAAGTTCCTCTTTCATTATACTAGTAAGTAAAAAGTTCAAGAAAATGTTATATGCTTCTTCAGACAACTTAGGAAAGCTTTCATTGCAAAGCAAGCTTTCACAGAAATCTAGTCATTATGCCTCCTCTAAGTTCCTCAAGATATAGGTTAGTAAAAGGAATTTTATTCAAAACACTGAGCCAAAACATCTCCAAAAAAACAGACATGCAAGTCAAAGGGTTAGTAGTAACAAGAGCTAAAGTGCATTACTATAAATAGAATATCTAAAAGTAAAACCCTCTTCTCAAAGACTAAATGTCATTGCCTGACATTTTTTGTCTACACCAATTCAGAAAAGTCACAAGAGCATTTAAAAGCTAAAAGGTGTTATGAGGAGGAAATGAACAAATTACTTTGCATAAAGGTAGTATGGAAACACTGATAGCCTGTAAACTGTAGCTATCCCTCAGGGTTCTACGCTGGGTTCTCTTCCCTTCTTTCTATACTAAGTTCACACAGTGATTTCATAAGTTTCCTTGGATTCAGGCATCATCTCTATGCTTACGAATCACAGATCTATTTATTCAGCCCTAACCTCTCTTTTCACCTCCTCTTGCGTCTCCAACTGCTTATCATACATTTCAAACTGGATGTCCAAAAGACATCTTAAATTCAGCATGTCTAAAACTAAACTCATTATATTTCTAAAAAAAGAACCTCTTCCTTCTTCCAAACTTCTCTATTTTTCTGAGAGCAGTAGCATCCTCCCAGTCACCCAGGCTCACAACCTAGGTGTCATCCTGGATGCTGTATACTCTCTCATCCTCTATATCCAATCTGTTGCCAAATCTTATGTTCTGCCTTTGCAACATCTCTCATACATACTCCCTTTTCTCCTCTGACACTACCCCCATTGGATTCAGACCCTCATCACCTTACAGCTGGAATACTACAATAGCCTCCTGGTTGTTCTTTCTGCCTCAAGTCTATCCCCAATCCAATCCATCCTCTACTCAGCCACCAAAATGATCTTCCTAAAGTACAGGTCTGACCATGTGACCGCCATTCAATAAACTCCAGTGGCTTTCTATAAACTCCAAGATAAAATATAAAAACTTCCATTTAGCTTTTAAAGCTAGCCTCTTCCTACCTTTCCAGTCTTTTATGCCTTACTCCTCTTCATGTGCTCCAAGATCCAGGGACACTGACCTCCTTACGTTCTCAGACAACACCCATCACCCAACTCTGTATTTGCACTATCTCCTATTCATGAAATGTTATTTGTCTTTGTCTCCACCTCCTGGCTTCCTTGAAGTCAGCTAAAATTCTACATTCTTCAAGAATCCTTTTGCAGTCCCCCTTAATGTTAGTGCCTTCCCTCTCAAATGATCTTAAATTTACTCTCTATATAGACAGAAAAAGAAAGAAAAAGAGATAGCACTAGAGACAGACAGATAGATTAAAGATATAGATATATTCGGTATACATAGTTGTTTGTACATCATCTTTCCCACCATCACTCAATTGTGAGTGCTCTTCCTTTCTCTGCATACCCATCTCTTAGCAAGGTGCCAGGTAAGTAATAACTGCTTAATAAATTCTTGTTGACTGACAGCTATGAAAAATGAAGTCTTCTATATCTAAAAGCAAACACTATGTAGTTTCCTCACAACAGCACCAACCTTCCTTGTATTGTTCTGAAAGAGGGATCTATTTATTACCTCAAAGGGAGAAAAGGCAGAGTAATTGGTTTATGTGAATACTGAACTCCGTTGAAAGGAATCTTAAAAGCATGCAAGCAAACACATATACACACAGAATAAGGTATGCTGATGTGGGTGGTGTTTTAAGAGTTTTGAAAAATGAAGAATAGTAAATCACCTAAGTTGGCTACCTAAAACTTGCTTTATTTTATTACATATATACAATTGTATGAAAGATTTTCATCTCATCAGGCACTGCTCCTATGACTCCTCACAAACAACATAATAATAACTTTAAAAATATCTAAACTGCTAGAACTTTAATAGGTTATTGATTCATTTCCTTCGAATAACAAATAGATAAGTATTAACATGTTACCTATTTTGAATAGATACCTAGAGATCTGCTATTAATTTACTGGCTCATACCTCTCACTGCTGGTCTGATCTACTTACAAAATCTTAAGTGCAGAATTTATTTTAATATTGATTTCATTAATAGATGTATACCACATTTATGTCCTTATAAGATGATGGGGAAATTTAGCAATGCACTTTAAAATTATACCACTTTGATACATCTTTTGCCAGACATTTAATTTAAAATAGCACAAGAAACAGTAGCATCTTTCCATATAATCTGATTAGGTTTTCAGAGTGGATATATGAGAACTTAACAGCAAAGGCTGAAAAAAGTTGGATCAAATTCATGACCATCTCTTTAAAAGGCTTGACAAGTATAGGAAATTATAACTTGATACTTTTTAATTTGATTGAAAGAGTCTAATATTGCAAAAACAAACCATTATTTCTAAAAAAATATATACATGATATTCTAGCTATCCATTAAAAATAGCAACTAGTTGTTTCTTGGCCTATGAAAGGTTAAGACCAAGTATAAGCGTAGCAACTAACATTTGCAACTATTAGCATTCTTAAATGAATCTGTATAACACATATAACTTACTTTCATTAAAAGCATACTCAAATCCTTCAAGAGTATCAGGAAACTCAAGAGGTGGCTCATCTTTTTTCATCAGTTCATCCAAGTCTATCCTAGACAACAAATCTGGAGAAAAATAATAATGACATGATTATAGACTGGTCATTTTCATGTTAAACAATAAAGGTGATATGTCACACAGTAGGCAATTAGAAAAAAAATGTACATAAGAAAAATCTCTAATATTTACAAAATATCTATTGCTTCTAATCTACTTAGTTTTATATATGTTGACTATACTTACTAAACTATTTATGTTTCTAAATTTACAATATAACATGTTACAAAACAGACTACATACATATAATATGGAAACATACAGTCATACTTAGCTCCCAGAGAAAATATCACTCAGACTTAATGTATGTACTATCGATATAAAAAATACAGATTTTTGCCTTTAGAGGCAGTGTGGTATATAAAATAGAATCAGAAAACCAGGGTTCAAGTCTTATTTTTGACATATCCTAGCTGTGTGACCAATATCCTAGCTGTGTGACCATGCAAGCCATTAACATCTCAGTGCTTTCATGCAACTTTATAAAGCTTTTAAGTTGCATATACATTTCTGAATCTTCACTGATAAAAAAGCTTCCTCATACAAATACAGATTTGGATCACAAGTACTTTTGCCTCAAACTATGGCTATAAATGTATTTCTCAATTTCCTCTACATAAACTGTGCTGTGGACAGTCTCAACGTGGTAAAGTTGAAGTGAAGGTCTCAAAGCCTATGCAAAGTGCAAACTCTGACAGATTCTGTTACATGGGAAAAGCTCTGAATAAAATCCCAGTGAGAGACTACTGTCTGAGGACCAGACTACCTAAGTGTAAAAGAAACTCATCACAAGTATGCCAAGCAATAAATTCTTTGGCTGGAGTGACCCATAAAAAAAAAGAATTCACAGTGTCCTTCAGTCATTTTCTTTCCTCTTTTATCAAGGTAGAGATGGCAGCAAAGTGGTAGAAAAGGGAAGTAAAAGCTAATGATCACATAGTTTTTAGATCACCTATAAATACAGAAAAATAACTGTGGTATCAAAAAAAAAGGGACAATCAAACTTGGAGAAAAAGAGCTAAAATGAAATGTATTGGACATGGCAGACACAACAATATTAAAAAAATTAAGCTAAGAAAGGGATCATTTTGAAATTAATTGATTGTAGTCACTCTACTGACTTATTAGATCAAGAGAAACAGCAAATTAAGATAAAATTGAGAACAACACAGAGAGAGCAATAAAAATAGCCTTAATGACCTATTTAAACAAGTTACTGATGTTAAACAAAATGGGAAATGATTAAATTAACAGAAATTTACCTAGAGTCATAAAAAAGCAATCACCAAAATAAAGAGGGCAAAAAAATTTAGGAACTACCTCAGCCCACCAATAATGGATGTTCTTCCCAAGTAGAGAGACATGGCAAGTAAGACAGCACTAATTTAGAAATATAAATTAATTTTTGAAACTTTAAGGATAAGAATGGTAGAAGACAACAAGAAGTATCATCTTACAAAACAATGAGAAACATTCAGGAGACAAAAAGGTTTGAAGAAAGCTTGGTTGGTGACCAATTTCATTCCAAAACTGCGTTAAAAAAAATGATTGAATGGGGGTGGGGGGTGGGCGCGGCGGAGCCAAGATAGAGACTGGAAAGCAGGGACTTGCTTAAGCTCTCCCCCAAATCCCTCCAAATATCTGTAAAAAATGGCTATGAACAAATTCTAGTACTGCAGAACCCACAAAATAGCAGACAAAAGCAGGTCTCCAGCACAGGATGGCCTGGATGGTTGATGGAAAGGGTCTACCACGTAGTGCTGGGAGCAGAGCACGGCCCAGCGTGGGCCATGCCAGGACCAGACCTGGAGACAGCCAGGAGCAGGCGTTAGGGCCATGAATCATTGAGCTGAGGTGCTTACCAGACTTCTCAACCCACAAACAGCAAAGGCCACAGAGCAAATTAGTGGGAAAACTGCTAGATCGGGTTAGAAAGTGGTCTGGCCGCAGCCCTGGGGGTGGCGGGGGTGGTGAGTGGTGGTGACAGCTGCAGCAGGAAGCTCCTGTGGCTGCTTCCAGAGCTCCAGCATCAACTGCTTCCGGAGTCCCTGGCTCACACAGTGGGAGGAATCAAGCGGCAGACCAGAGCGGGAACGTAGGACTTGCTTTATCCTGCTTGGATCTGGGTCACAATCCTGGTTGGCGGTTCTTGGGGGAGAAGGAATGCTGCTGTGGCAGAGTGTGTGGTGACACTGGAGTAGAAGCAGCTCTGAAAACAGCAGCACAGCCCCTAAAACTTGCAACAAAGCACTCTCTACTCTACAAGCAGTCATACCTTTCCAAAAAGCTCAAAGGTCAAGTAGTTGGCCGGGAACATGAACAGGCAGCGAAAAAGGATGCAGACTCAGACTCAGACTCTTGAATCTTTCTTTAGTGACAAAGAAGAGCAAAACATACAGCTAGAAGAAGTCAACAAAGCCAAAGAGCCTACATCAAAAGCCTCCAAGAAAAATATGAACTGGTCCCAGGCCATGGAAGAGCTCAAAAAGGAGTTGGAAAAGCAAGTAAGAGAAGTAGAGGAAAAATTGGGAAGAGAAATGAGAGACATGCAAGAAAATCATGAAAAACAAGTCAATGACTTGCTAAAGAAGACCCAAAAAAATACTTGAGAAAATAACACCTTAAAAAATAGACTAACTCAAATGGCAAAAGAGCTCCAAAAAGCCAATGAGGAGAAGAATGCCTTGAAAGGTAGAATTAGTCATATGAAAAAGGAGGTCCAAAAGATCACTGAAGAAAATACTACCTTAAAAATGAGATTGGAGCAAGTGGAAGCTAGTGACTTTAAGAGAAATCAAGATATTATAAAACAGAACCAAAGGAATGAAAAAATGGAAGACAATGTGAAATATCTCATTGGAAAAACCACTGACCTGGAAAATAGATCCAAGAGAGATAATTTAAAAATTATTGGACTACCATAATCAAAACAAGAGCCTAGATATCATCTTTCAAGAAATTATCAAGGAGAACTGCCCTGATATTCTACAGCCAGAGGGTAAAATGGAAATTGAAAGAATCCACAGATCACCTCCTCAAAAAGATCCCAAAAAGAAAATTACTAGGAATATTGTCACAAAATTCCTGAGCTCTATTTGGACTCTAGCATAATAATCCCTGATGTGTTTCATGAGGAAATATAAATAGCACTAAAAAATGTAAAGAAGAGAAATACAATTCGACCAGGTCCAGTAAACAGAGGAAATCTATGCTGAAAGCCACACGATTTTAAAGGTGTTGAAGAATCAATGCACAAGCTAGACAAGATATTGAAAAACTGAAAATAAAAATCACAGGCAGTATCACTAACAAAAAAGGCAACTAGGGAACATCAATATCCACTACTTTATTATATCCCTACTTTCTCACCTCTAGGATTCTATAAGAATGACCTAAAAATGTGCACAAGGCATCTGTACTGTGTAGTTGTGAGAAGTTATCATGCTGTGAAAAATGAACAGATATTATTTTCAGCATTTACCAAGGTGAGAGGGAAGTTCCTTCCCACTTTTCGATTCCGTACTTCAATGAAATATGCCATGCTCCTTTACTCCAGAAATAAGGAAATAAACATATGTGAAGGTAGTCTTGGTTTACATTAATTAAATAATACATCAAGGATATATGCTCACAGTGATGAAATATTACCAGCTCTCAACCCCCGCCCCCCAATTCATTCTTATTTTCAATCCTCCAACATTTCTGGTTCTGTACCAACTATTGCACAAAAGGATGAAAAAACTATAAACAAAGTAATGAAAATGATGGCTCACATATTTATGCTTTTATATCTTAATGGTCCTCCATTTGTAGGTATTATCTTTTATTCCTCCCTTCATAATTAACATCTCAGGGCCTCTGACCACCACAAATGATTAAAGGGTTCCCACTTCTAAGGATTAAACTTTTATTTTTCCCACTCTTCTACTTCAAGATCTATGCCTTGGAATTTTAAGAACTATAATTGATTGAGGAGGTGAAAAGGAGTATTCAGCAAGTCCATAGTTGATTTTGGAATCAAAATATAAAACTATACCCCAGGTTATTCACTTCCAAGGCCATCCAAGTTGCTTTTATTTCTGTAAGGACTTTCAAAGCTCAGGAATACAAAAGGCAAGCCAATATTATACAGAGAGATCAAATGGATAGACATATGTCAGAAAGAGAGAGAGAGAGAGACAGAGAGAATGAAGCAGAGGCAACATGGGGTAATGAATAGAAAGTCAGCTAGTGAGTTAGGAAAACCTGGGTTCAATTCCCATTTCTCAAACACTGACTGTGACCCTAGGCAAAGCACTAAACCTCTGAGTGCCGAAGTCAAACTGTTTAATACTTTAAGATGTATAATACTTACCAGCCTGCATTGGTAGAGGGCCATTCCTACATCGATGAAATTACAGGTCCAAAATCCTTCCAAAAAATATATATAGTCACATAAAGTTACCAATACCTTCAATCCAATGAAATTAGAATAAAATCTGAATTGGATGATGCAATAGAAAGCCAGGGTGTTTGAGAAGAAACAAACATATAAAGTCCACATTTCACAGGCAAACAAGCCAGGATTCTCCCAACATGACTAGAGATGGACCACTGACACATGTATTCAGCCAGGCCCTGAGGAGACTTTCGGGAACCCATCATGGGTACCATGAAGTTCCAAGGAGTGACAGCAACCAATGTGGGCAGGGCAACACTAAGATAAGGAAATTCCAAGGCTCTGAAGTTTCCTAGTATGCTGTTCTAAGACATCAAGGAGTACCTTGACATGTGCTCTGAACATCGGCAAAAGGAGGACAGGATCCACTGATTATCTCTTGAAAGAAGCCTGAAATAGACAAGTCTCAATAATGTTATAGCCAAAACTGAGTTTCCACATCAAAGAAAAAACACAGCAAACCATCTAGAAAGAAGTTCAAGTACCAAGGAATCACAGTCAAGATCCGGAACAACTGGCAAACAAAAGGAGAATTTGAAATACTGTATTTCAAATCGCTAGAGGCTTATAATCAAGAATAATTTGCCCTGTAAAGCTGAGTATAATCAGACACTTAACAAAATAGAGAATTTTCAAGGACGTCTGATGAGAAGACCAGAGCTGAGCAGAAATGCAAATACAAACACACAACTCCAAGGAAACCTAGAATGGTAAAGTTATTTGAGCAATTAGAAATAGCAAAAGAGCTGTGTGATCATCTGTCCCTTCAGAACCTTAATGCCTTCAAAAGGTACTGAGGTCATTAAACAAGAAAAGCTGAACCTGAGGATGGATTTGATTCTGTTTTTAGGGTTTTGTAAGGGTAAAGAGAAGAGAATCAAATCGTCATTAAGCGCGCACTACACAACAGACTTTGTAAGGGCTGGGGACGCTCTCAGGAAGCTCACAGTCTAACAAGGCAGACACACACAAGGAACTATCTGCCAATAAGATATCTACAGGATAAAATGGAAATAATTGCTGAGAGAAGGCAATAAATAGCACTAAGCGGATTGTGAAAGCCTTCTTGCATAAAGGATTTTTGTTTAGATTTGAAAAAATCCATGTGTCTACGGCCCATCTCTGGTCATGTTGAGAGGATCCTGGCTTGTGTGCCAGTGAAATGTGGCCTTTATATGTTTGTTTCTTCTCAAATGCCCTGGCTTTCCATTTCATCAGTCAATTCAGATTCTATTCTAATTTCATTGGAATGAAGGTGTTGGTAACTTTATTTGTGTGTAAATTCTGGGGGGAGGAATTTGGACCGGTGATTTCATTGGTGTAGAATTTTAAAGAAGTCAGCAGTTAAGAGGTAAGGAGCGAGAGAATTCCAGGTACAGAGAGCAACCAAATGAAAATGTTGGCTGCCAGTCTGGAGATGGAGTGTCTTATGCAAGGGAAAGCCAGGAGACCAGTGTCACTAGCTTGGGGGTGGCAGGGGAGGTAAGAGGGAAGTAGCAATAGCAATGCCAATAAAGAAGGCATTTGAAAGATATTTTAAAAGCACAGAAGATAATAGGAGGAAGTTCAGAAGGAAGCACCTCAACCAGGGCAGTTTTTAAACTAAGGAGTGAAATTTATTTTATGCTTTTTTTAAAGTGAGGAGTATGAAATGGAGACTCATGTTTCATATCCAACCCTCTCTATGTTTTGCTATATATACATGGAAGTTTACTTTTTTAAGGGGTGGAGATTGTTAAGTTCTGAATAAAAGAACTGCGTGAAGAAGGAAAAGAACACAATCAGCAGGATATGAAGAGGGTGATGTTTCTAGATGGAGTGAAACATATAGAAAAAAAAGTTGTTGAGTGATAATGGCAGGAGAGAATCTGGAAGTGGTGCTCAGAAGTTAGGCTCCTATTCACTGTGTCAAGGATGAGAGAAAGTGTATTCAGTAGCAGAACGGTTGACCAAGGATGTAACATACTGAGATTTCAAGGTGGAAGGATTATGACAGAAAGACATCCATTACAAAGGGCAGTTTATTAACAATATAATGGGATTTCATGGGGCAAAATGAAAGAGGAGGGCAGTTCCTCTCTTCCTTTAAGATGAAACTCAGGTACCACCTTATACATAAAGCCTTTCCTGTCTTCTCAATGCTTCCCCCCTTACTCCCAAATTATTCTAACTACTTTAGACATCTTTATTAAATTTATATTTATGCTGACGATATATTGATGTGTACTTGTTGTTTCTCCCATAAGAATGTAAACTCATCACCAGTAGAAATTTTTTCATTTTTTGTTCTTGTATTCCTGGGACCTACAACAGTGCCTGGCACATAACGGCCTTTTAATAATTTTTTGTTGTTGTTGTTAACTGAATGTACTAGGGATACTGGAGAAATAGGGATGAGGTTAAAAGGTATAAGACAATGGGAGGTACCTGGAAAGATTTACATGAACTGATGCTGAGTGAATTGAGCAGAAACAGGAAAACATTGTACACATAGTAATGGCAACCTTGTGTGATGACCAACTATGATAGACTTAGCTCTCCACAGCAATGCAATGATCCAAGACAATTCCAAAAGACTCATGATGGAAAATGCCATCCACATCCACAGAAAGAACTATGGAGTCCAAATGCAGATTGAAGCATACTATTTTCACCTTTTTTGTTTTTTCTTTCTTGTGGCTTTTCCCCTTTTGTTCTGATTCTTCTTTCACATGACTAATGTGGAAATATATTTAATATGATTGTACACATATAACCTGCATCAGATTGCTTGCTGTCTCGGGAGAGAGGGAGGAAGAAAAATTTAGAACTCAAAATCTTATATAAAAGTGAATGTTGAAAACTAAAAAGAAAAGAGAGAGAGAGAATAGGGGAAGGGGGTAATGAGAGAAGGGAGTTTTCAATGTGAATTACAGATATTTAGAGGAGAAAATCTGTTATTCACAAAATAGTAAATTATTTTATTCTTCCCAGTAAGGATAGCAGTGACCCAGCTGGAGCTAGAACATTAATTTGAATTTCTGCCCCTGAAGGGAACCAGTGGCCAAATGGCAAGAGGCCACATGTCAGGTACTCCCACTCCCCCCACCCCTATCACCCCACCACCCAAGTAAAAGGATAGTTCATTTATATACTTTCCTGCTCAACAAGGGCAGTTTTCTTCCCCTTACCATGCTGAATTGACTGAGGATGGGGTGTTGGGGGAAGGGGATAGGAGAAAGCCCTCGTCTTGGGCCTTGGAGCCAGTCTGGGCAGCCAGACAGTCAGAATCAGATAGGGGTAATAATAAATTCAAAAGCAACAGGTCTTAGGGTTGGGGATGGGGGGTGGGGTGTGGAGTGTGGAGCTAGAATATCCATTCATTATTGATTGCACAAGTCCAACTTCACTAGTACTGACTCACAAAAGCAGCAGTCCTCTCTGTATGTCTGAAAAGACTAATAACCACTGGAGGTTTGCTTTAGACTGGGTAGCAGAGAAAAGGTCCTAGCTGGCTGGGCCCTAATAGTATTTTACTCCAGGCTGGTAGATTCACATTATATTAGATGAAACACACCCCTGTGGAGGATTTAGAGGAAGACATGGATGAGAGTCAAAACAGGATATGGCTTTGAACAAGATGCCCTAGTGCCTAGAAGTTTTTCCTCCTCACTGGCCTCTCTTAAAACCCACAGCTTCCAACAAAATACTATTCAGGGGCCACACCTTTGGGATTTGAACACCAGTGAAGATTCAGTTGAGGAAGAGGATTATTTTAAAAGAGAGCAGGCAATAGGAGATATTTCCAAGGAACAAACATTTAGTAGAAAGAGGCAACATGATAGAGATAAAACATGGGACTTGGAACAGGAACACCTGGATTCATATCCTGCCTTCAATACTTAATAACCCTGTGACTCTAGGAAAGTCACCTAACCATTCTGTTATCTCAGTTTCAAGAGGGCTATACTTGATAAGTGTTCAAATCCTTCCAGATCTAAATTTAGGATCCTATAATTGTACATGGAGTCCTTTCCTAATATCCCTCAGTTAATGAGTTCTCTTTCTCTCTCTTTCAATACCTGCATACATGTTGTATTAGGCCAATATTCTGGGAATCTAGAATAGTGTTTGGTACATAGGGTTTAATAAATACTGGTTGAACTGAATTGATGAGAAGACTCAGAATCAGGCAGCGATTTGTACTGCTAGAGGGTATGTCCATATGAATAAAATCACAAATCCACTGAATATTGAAGTATTTAAATTTCTTTATTCATCTCTATTTCAAATATTGTAATAGTCTAGATTTATTTTTCTAAATTGCCAATAGGATATAAACTCCTTAAAGGGAGGATCTTAAATGCAAAGGACCCATGGTGAAAACTGCTATCCATCTCCAGAGAGGGAACTGATGAAGTCTGAGTGCAGACTGAAGCATATTTTTTTTCATTTTATTTTTCTTGGGGCTTTTGTGTGTTTTCTTTTGCAACATGGCTAATGTGGAAAGGTTGGATAATCAATATCATATTGCTTACCTTCTCAAGGGTTCATAAAGGAGGGCTAGGAGGGATGGAGAGAATTTGGAACTCAAAATTTTTAAAAATGAAGGTTAAAAACTTTTTAATTTAATTGGAAAATATTTAACAAAATAAATAAAAATATATTTTTTAAAAGGCAAAGTCTTTTTACTGCCAGCACTAGCAAACTTGCATATAGTAAGCACTTTTTAAAATGTTTATCAGATTGAATTAAAACAAAAAATGTAAAGGCACTTATAATTGTGGAAGCATGCTGAGGCTCCCCTGTTCTATTTTAAGACTACATATTACAAAATATTAGGACAGCAATTTAGTATGAAGTTCTTGTTCTGATCTGAATTAGAACAGTCTTTCTTTCGTGATTAATTCTAAAACAATGTCCTGCACTGAAACCTTTTTCACATCATTCTTATAAAAGAAGGTCGATCATCCATGAATAACAATGATAATAAATATGAATGTAGTAATTTTAAGGTTATCAAAGCACATATACATACATGTGTATACATGTACATAAATATACTGATCCTCATAACAACCCTGCAAGGTAAGTGCTATTACTATTCACATTTTACAGTTAAGAAAACTGAGGTAAAAGAGTTTAAGTAACTTGACCAAGGTCACACCGTAAGTATCTGAGATTGCGTTTGAACTCAGGTTTTCCTGACTCCAAGTCCCAGCTCTCTATCCAATGTTCCATCTAGCTGCCTCCAAGAAGTGATTAGAGTAACGGTCAGACGAAGAGAAGGAAGAACTCCTTATTTAACTGAGTTAAAAGAAGTATCCTGAATTCACCTTTGACCGGATTTAAAGAAGAATCCCTGGAAAGAGTAATGTAAGAAGTAAACAGTTTTAGAAAAGTAATTCTCTGGGTTGCACTGAAAATTAAATGACTATTCTTTGAAAATCCTTTACCTCCCCAATTCAAGGTAATTTTCAGCTCCCTTTTATGTGTAGTCTTCCCATTAGAATGTAAACTCCTTGAGGGAAAGGACTGTTTTTCTTTTTGCTCGTATGAATATCCCCAGTGCTTATTAGTGCTTAATAAATGCTTGTTGACTTGTGGAACTCTATCTTTGGGAATACTATAAATTGCAACTCCAAAATAACTGTTACAGACTTTCAAAGGCAGCATGGATATATATCCCTTTAGATTTTCTGTCTAAACAGGGATGTTTAAAATTAGAATAACTTAATTAATAAATATGTATCTGGCAAGTTTGTGGACAAAACACAGAATTTTTTTCTTCTACATAAAAAAAGCACTTATTAAGTGGCTACTACGTGTCAGGCACCACTGTGGATACAAATGCCAAAGTGAAGCAAACAGTCCTCACCCTCAAATAGCTCATATTCTCTCGAAAGAGACAACAAGGTCCAAAAAGATATGAAATCATTATCCCCAAACCTATAGTACATTCCTCAAAGGATGGCTCTAAGATTCAAAAAACAGAAGAGAACAAAAGGAAGGCCAGAAAGAATGAGAGACATGCAGGACAGGCAGCTTTGAAAGCCACAGGTTGAATTGATTATATAAGCTTAAAAGAAAAAGCAAGCTCTACATACTGGAGATGCAGAGTAATATGTGCAATCTTCTTTTTTCTCTTCTACTATGTATAAGGAAATGTCTATTTTATTCAATGTTTGTTATGTTCAAAATAAAAAGGTAAGGTTTTTAAAATATTGGTAAAGTTCTTTTCTTTAAACAACCTTTTAAAGGGTAAGTAACCTGCTCCAGACCTGTAATAGTAATGACAACAGCTGACAATTTTACAGCCCTTTAAGGTTCATAAAGTATTTATCATATTATCTATTCTCAACAACTAATTCTCTTCAGAATAATCCTTTGAGATAGGTGCTATTATTATATCTATTTTACAAAAGAAACATTGTGTCATTTGAACCTAAGAAAATCTTGTGATATAGACAAAGAAAATGTAATTGTTTAATCCCCATATTAGAGAAAGTTAGGTAAATTGTCCAAGGTCAAATGCTTTATTAGTAGCAGACATGGGATTAAAAGCAGAAGTCTTCATCTGGCACATCACCAAACACCAAGAAATGTAAACTAAAGAGGGTACCGATCAGTTGGTGAATGGCTGAACAAATTATGGTACAGTATATGACAAGAAATGACAGATAGGATAGTTGCAGAGAAATCTGGGAAGACCTGCGTAAAACCATGCAGAAGGAAAGGAGGAAAACCAGGAGAACAATTTATTAACGAATAAAACTGTGAAGACAACTCTGAATGACTTAAGGATCAGTGCAATGATCACTGCTAGCTCAAGAAGATAATGATGAATGCTACCTACCTACCTAAATACACAGGATGAGACATGTTTTGGGGCATGGCCTATGTGGAAATTTATTTAGCTAGATTATGTATATTTATTGAAAGAGATTTGTCCTTAAAGGGTGAAACAATATGCGAATTAGGAGAGCAAGGAATGTTTACCACTCAGATCTATGGAGAATGGAAGGATTTATGACCAAGAGAGGTAAGAGAATATTTATAATACAAGTCATTTCCCGATTGATAAATGGTCAAAGGATATGAACAGGCAGTTTTCAGATGAAGAAATTAAAGCTATCTATAATCATATGAAAAAATGCTCTAAATCACCATTGATTAGAGAAGTGCAAATTAAAGCAACTCTGAGGTACCACCTCATACCTATCAAATTGGCTAACACGACAAAACAGAAAAATGATAAATGTTGGCAATGTGGGAAAAGTAAAACACTAATGTATTGTTAGTGGAGTTGTGAACTGATCCAACTATTCTGGAGAACAACCTGGAATTATGCTCAAAGGGCTATAAAACTGCACACCCTTTGATCCAGCAATACCACTAGTAGGGCTGTATCCCAAAGAGATCATAAAAAAGGGAAAAGGACCCACATATACAAAATATTTACAGCAGCTCTTCTTGTGGTGGCAAAGAATTAGAAATTAAGGAGATGCCCATCAATTGGGGAATGGCTGAACAAGTTGTGGTACATGAATACAATAGAATACTATTGCTCCCTAAGAAATGATGAGCAGGCAGATTTCAGAAAAACCTAGAAAGACTTACATGAACTGATACTGAGTGAAGTGAACAGAACAAGGAGAACACTGTACACAGTAACAGCCACATTGTTCGAGGACCAACTTTGACAGACTTAGTTCTTCTCAGCAATGCAATGATCTAAGTCAATTCCAAAAGACTAAAGATGGAAAACGCTATCTACATCCAAAGAAAGAACTAGGAGTCTGAATGCAGATCAGAGTATACTATTTTCTTTCTATATATATATATATTTGCTTTTCTTTCTTGTGGTTTTTCCCTTTGGTTTTGATTCTTCTTTACAACATGACTAATGTGGAAATACATTTAAGATGGTTGTACATACATAGCCTATATCAGATTACATGCCATCTACCTAACCTTCTCTAATGTGGGGATTAAACAATTATGCTTTCTTTGTCTATCTCACAAGATTTTCTTAGGCTCAAATGACATAATGTTTCTTCTGTAAAACAGACATAATAATGGCACTTACCTCAAAGAGTTGTTTTGAAGAGAACTAGTTGATGAGGTTAGATAATATGATAAATATTTTGTGAACCTTAAAAGGCTATAAAATTGTCAGCTGGCTATCGTTACTATTACAGGTCTGGAGCAGGTTACTTACCCCTTTAAAAGGTTGTTTCAAGAAAAGAACTTTATACATTTTTTAAATTACCTTTTCATTTTGAACATATATGTGATACATTACATTACTTGGAGGGGGAAGGGAGGGGACAAATTTAGAACTCAAAATTTTATAAAAGTGAATGTTGAAAACTAAAAATTAATTAATTTAAAAAATTAAAAAGCAACTAAAAAAAGAAAGAGCTTTGTCTCTCCTTTTTTTAAGTGGGGAGAGGGGATGGGAAGAGAGAAAATAAGTGCTTGTAAATTGAAAAAAAAAAAACATTATTTCCCTGCTGCTGCCAATAGTCATGGGAGTAATGGATTATTCACTATATTATCTGTTTCACTTAATCTACCAACCAATATTTACTGAGTCCCAGTACTTGCCAAAAACTGTGTTGGCCAATAATGTGACAGGACTGAGTAGCTGACTTAGACTTAAAAAAGACCTGAGTGAAAATCCTACCTCTGAATGGATGTGTGACCACAGGTAAATCACTGTTATAACCCTCCATGAGTCTGAGTTTCTTCATCTGAAAAACAGGAATAATATTATCTACCGTACCTCCCCCTCAAGTGGATATTGTAAAGTTCAATTCTGATAATGCAGACGAAGTCTGTGGCAAACCCTAAACCATTATACAAATGTCTGCTATTGTTAGGCATTGTGTGGAATTCAATTCAACTAATATTTTATTAAGCACCATTTATGTGCAAAGCATAATGCTAGGCACTGAAAACATGCAAATTTAGATAAGGCACTATCTTGGTCCTGGCAGACCTTGTAGTCTGATAAGGGTATACAATATATAAAAGACACAAAATAATGTGATAATGGCACTAGAAATGCCAAGCAAACTACTATTTGAAGAACCTAGAAAGAAAGTACAATAGGAACTAGAGGACCAGAGAAGGTGTGTAAGAAATAGATTTAAATACAATCCAATGATTATAGGATCACAGATCTAGACAGGGAAGGACTACCAAGGGCCATTATTTTAGAGATAAGGCAATCGAGGCTCAGAAGTGATTTACCCTTAGTTACACAAGTAGTAAGTACCAGAGCCGGATTTGAACCTACTGATTCCTCATCCAGTGATCTTCCACTACCCCACTTGCCTCCTACTTTGGTCTTTAAAAGATCAGGAAAAGGATGTATTCAGTAGGGAAAGAAGAAGATAGAAGACATTCTAGGGATAAGAAATATCATAAGTAACAGTATAGACATGATGAAGCCCAGGGCTTGTTTGGGGGAAAAGAATTTGTCTAGACGAAAAAGTACACAGTAGGTAGTCATCATATGAACGCCAGCCAGCTGGAATTGAAAGCAAGCACCAGATGGGGAAAGCAGAGGAAACCTGAATGCTCAGCGAAAAAATGCTGAACTTCAATCAGAAGATAGAGACACAGAGACATAGACAGACATAGATACAAATATACATATCTATTATTTCTGGAAGTGGTATGAAGAATATATTAGGGAAAATAAAATATAGACAGGAAGGAAGACTTGGTAACTGATTGCAAATGAGAGAGGACAAGGCAAATAAGAATGATGATTATACCATGCTTATCAAACTTGAGACTTGGTAAAAGTGATACCACTGAGAGAAATCTGAAGTCTGAAACAGCAAGGTATAAAGGGAAAAATAACAAGCTTGGTTTTAAAAACTGAATTTAAGATGCCTGTGGAATATGTAGGTTAAAACTTTCTGCAGGCAACTGGAGATATGGAAACCTGCCCCCTACTTTCAGAAAGAACAAAGAGCTGAGGGCTGAAACATAAGTAATACTCCCATCTGAGGCTGCAGGAAGAAGAGGAGCCAATGAAAGAGAGAGGAAAGGCATGGTCAAAGAGGTAGTAGGAAAACTAAGAGGATGCAATGTCAGTATGACAAGGACTGAAAGGATTGATCAACATTGTCAGATGCTAGGGATAACCAAGATTTTCATTGTTAGGTCTTTAGGTTTCTTGGAGACAGTAGTTTCAGCAGAATGGTTGGAGCAGAAAATAGACTGCAAAAGTAAAGAAGAAAATGAATGGTAAGAAAATTAATCTCATTAGCACATATAGGTAAGTGCTAACCATGTAATCAAAAGCATTCATTTCAAACTATAAGATACTATTAGTCAAAAAGTGATCACAAATTAGTTAAAAAAAATAATATTCAGACAACAAATGCTTTGGTAGCATGGCTGGGGAAGAGTCAATGGCATATTCAAAATGGAAATGACATAATAATCAAACAATTAAAGAAAACTGAAGTGAAAATGTAATCTATCCAACAGTTGGAGAGTTGCAGGAATTGGCAGAAAAACCAAGTGAGAACATATTAATGTTTCTATATTAATACAAGAAGGATTTAAAAAAAAAAGATGGATGACTTGGAATGCCTGACAAAATGAGGAATCATGTTAGAAACCTGACAGGATAATAGCCAGTAAGTCAGGACTGACTCAGGACAAGCAGACTGCAACAGAAGGTTCAATATAAAGCCATAAGAGAAATTTTTTAAAAATCAATCAATAAGCATGTGTTAAGCACCTATCATGTGTCAGGTCTGAAGATACAAATAATAAAGAGTTCCTTTCCTCAATTAGCTTGTGTTCTATTGAAACAGACAACATGTGCATACGAAGGCATATAAAAAATATATAAGGTAAATGGTAAGAAGGGCATCAGAAGTCTGGAGAATCAGGAAAAGTCTCAAGTGAAAGGTGGTACTTGAGGTGAGTCCAGAAGGAAACTAGGGATTCTAAGAGGAGGAAATGAGAGAGTTAAAGGATAGCCACTGCAAAGTCATGGAAGAAGTCAACGAAATGCCGTGTATAAGGAATAATAAGGCCAGTCTGACTGGATTGTAGTTTGTATGACAGAGAATAATGGCTAATAAGGCTGGAAAGGTAAGCAGGGTTCAGTCACGAAAGAATGCCAAATACAGAATTTATATAAACTCTACTAGAGGTAAGAGGGAGTCACTGAAGTTTACTGAAAAGAGGTGTAGCATGGTCAGATCCTGACTAGGAAAATCATTCTAGAAACAACATAAAGGATAGACTGGAGTGGGGAAATACTTGGATCAGGGAGGCCAATAAAAAGATTTCTGCAATTACCAGATCAGAGGTGATGAAGGCCTGAAATATGGTTGTGGCTATGTGAGTGGAAAGACAAAGGCCCACAGAAAAGATACTGTGGAGAATCCCAAACTTATATAAGTAAAGTCTCAAAAATAAACAATTAAAATTGGTAGAACAGGAAAGCATCAGACAAAAAAGCTTTTTGTGTTTTAGACTAGATAGCCTCTGAAGACTCTTTCAACCCTGAAATTCTGTGATTCCCAGAAGAATAAATGGAATCTAAACTATTCTCACTATCTTATAAATGAACCAATGAAACAAAGCTCTATTAATATATTAAAAGAAATTCTATCATTTCTAGCCTAGATGACTGCCTGATGAGGGGGCTGACAGCTATGCTACCTTTCACCTAATTCCAATAAAAAAGCTTAAAAATGACAGCAGACCAAATAATAATCAAGAACCCAATAAGAACCTGCGTATCTTTCAATGATATCTTTCAAGGCAGAAGTGCACAAAAGGTCAGCCACAAGACCATAAACAATAGAAAGTGGGACTGCCAACAAAGCAAATGTCCCCACTGAGGCAAACCAGTTAGTGGCCTCACAGTAAAAACAGAGATAGCTATAGTCTGCAAGGGGTGAACTGGTAAATTTTTAACAATTTTAACAAGTGACTCTGAAAAAAAATACACAGTCAAACCAACTTATGAGGTATAAATGCTCACACTGAAAATTTTCTGTGAGCTGGTTCAAGTTGGCTCCAGCACACTCCTGCCTGTAAGAATCTATATCTAAAGCCAGTGAAAGCAGAGAACTTGCCCAAAAAAACGACCAGGGTGAGTAGAAAATGACTAGAAATCTTAGAAGCCACCATGAACAGAGTAACCAATGTGAGTGTGTCAGCACTTGGAATGGAACACCCCAGGTTTCCAAGGTTCCTACCTTCCCTGAGACACCATACAGGACCCAAAATATCTAGTACTCTGAAACTCAAGAGTGAGCGAGGGTTGGAGGGTTAAAGAATGAGGGAGAGAACAGGAAATCTGCTGATACAGAAGTCAGCACACAAATTCAAGGCACACAGGGTAAAACCAAGGATAGATCACCCAATCCAAAAGGAGAGTGGCGGGGAGAGACTGGCATAATGCCCTCAATTAAAGAACTAAGACTGGAAAGGTAATCAAACCAAAGAAAACAATCGCTAATATAAGGAATTATAGATCCAGAGATGCCCAAAACTCCATTCTAGAGCGTACTGCTATAACAATTGCAAATACAGATTCAAAGGGGGAAAAAAATGAATTTTCCACAAGGACTATATGAATACCTAGGAAAAATAAAGCAAGAGTTTTTTAATGAAATAAAAGTTCTAGAGGCAAGAATTGAAAAGAGGATAAATAGCTTAAAATAGAAAGTGGTAAGCCTCACCCAAGTAACATACTCCCTGAAAATGAGAAAAAAAAAAACAGAAATCAGTGGTTTCATGACATAGCATGAAATATTAAAACAAAATCAAGAGGAAGGAAGGTGGCAGCGGGGGCGGGAATGAAAGCTATATGCTATCCAAATCAACTGATCTGGAAATCAGATCAAGGAGAAATAACCATCAGACTCCGTGAAATCTTAGACACTGTATTTCAAGGAAAACATAAATAAAAATTACCCAAATTTATTTTAATAAGAATTAAAAGATAGAAAAAATTCACAGATCACCTCCTAAAATTAACACAAAAGGGAAAGTGTCAGAAATTTTATATACAAAATCCAGAGCTTCTATGTAAAACAAAAAATATTGCAAGAAGCTAGGGAAAAAAAGGGTTCAAGTACCAAATCAAGATCACCCAAGACCTAGCAGCTTCAACTTTACATGAGGAAAGAGCTTGGAACACAATATTCCAAAAGGCAAAATATACGGACTGACCAAAAAGAAAACCTTAGCCTGAAAAGCTGATTATAACTTATAGCAGGGCTGTCCAAAATACGGCCCGCGGGCTGCATGCAGCCTGCAGTGTGATTTTATGTGGCCCACCTGTGGGTTTTAATTTTTGCGAGTGAAAAAATAAAATAATAATTTGCATGGAATGTGTATTAGATTTTTTAATTCCATCACTAATAAATAATCTCATTGATGTTATTTTCTTTAGTGTTTTTAAGCAGTTATTATGGACGGAACATACTGCACAGAATTTTCAATCGATCTGTGGGATGCATTGCATCTATGTGATGCAGACTAGTCAGTATGCGCCTACCCCTATACTGTTGTATTGTCGCTTTGTTGTTTTGTGTTTGCTTTTGCGCTGCCTTTTCCTGTCGTATTGATGACACACATTCTCCCACTTTCTATTAGTGTACTGTATTTTTTATTCTAGGTGCAGGTCTCGAATAATTATTTTATTTTAATGTGGCCCTATGATAACCTAAGGTGGGGCAGCCCTGACCTATAGGGTGAAAAATGAAGTTTTAATAGAATATACAACTTTTAAGCATTCCTGATTTTAAAAAAGGCCAGAACTGAGTGGGAACTTAAATGCAAATACAGAGAAGTGGAGAAAAATTTACAAAAGTAAACTTATTTGAGCAACTAAAAGGGGGCTGTATGATGATGAAGGGCTAATATTCTAATAAGGGAGAAGAAATGAGTGGCCCCTTCAGAACATTAATGTCTTCATAGGCAGCTACAAAGGCAGTACACAATGCTGAACAGTCAGAAAAATTTGGGTTCAAATCCTCTTCAGAAACTTACTAGGTATATGACTGGGCATGTCATTTAACTGTCTACCTCAGTTTCCTCACCTGCAAAAGAGAATAAAAATAGCACTTACCATCCAGGACTACTGTGAGGATAAAATTAGATAATACTTTTAAATGCTTTACAAACATTAGAGCACTATATAAATGCTCTACTATGATAATAATTTCACTATTATTATTCAAAAAGTAATGAGAGAGTTAAACAGAAAAAGTTAGAAACCCAAGGGTGAGTTGATTCTAAGAGTTTTCAAAGGAGAATGGGAAAGGATAGTAAATGGAATACACTAAAGGAGAAAGGAGAAAAGAGACAGCTCTTACTATTTCTCACAATTGGGGTACACGAAAAAAATATTATAAAATATTAATGGGATTGGAGGAGTAGGCATCAGATGAACCTCACTCTTATTTGAATTGGACCGGGAAAACAAATATATACAGTGACTACAACAATGTAAATGGAAAAAATAGCAAATGAAATTGAACGCTGTATGATCAGAAAAATCAATATTGGCCACAGATTACAGATGAGATTTGAACTACTTTCTTTTGCATAGAGGAAGGAGACAACGAGTGAAATACTGTTTATTCTGTCATACCTGGTTGTGGACTGCTATTGTATGCCTGAATTGTTTGAGTTGGTTTTTTTTAATCTGCCTGAATAAAAAGGTCATTGGTAGGGGAAAGGGAAACATTATATTTGAAAATCAATGTTATATAAAACAAAAAGCACCATTAAAACTTTTAAAAAGAAAATAATTTATAAGAAAACTTTTATATTAATATAAGGACTTCTAGTTCCCTTCCACATGACCACTATTTCCTTAAAGGAAAGTAATACATGTTGGTGATATTAGGCTCCTCGCTCTAAGAAGAAGATGGTACACAAAATCTCTAACCTAATATGGATGATCTCAAGCCCTGATTCTTAAGTTCTACCATACCAACTGCCTTGCTTAGACTTATCTTACCTACTTATGATTAGGATATTCAAAGGCAATGGAGGTTTGTTTGTTTGCTTGTTTACCCTAGAATGAAACTCTCAGGTCCATTTGTTTAAATATAAAATCCTACAGCCCCCTAGTATCTGTGGGCTATCCAGAAGGAGTGGCTGGGATTCAGCTTCCAGCTTCACTATCCCAAATAAAGCTAAGTGAGAATTTTACTTGGCAGGAAGGAGGGGCACACATGTCTTCCTGTACCCTTCTGATCCATAAGATTTGTATAGCAATCAGAAAATCGTGTGGAAGAATGATTTAGTGCAAGACTTTGCCAGTGTTCTGTGAAACCAATACCTGACAAAGAAGAGACTCATTGTGTGTTATTTGCACTGTAAGCAAGAGAATAATGGTAATAATAAATAGCTAACATTTATTTAGTGCTTACTGCGTGCCGGGCACTGTCCTAATAAACACTTCACAATTAGTATTCCCTTTGGTCCTCACCACAACACCGGGGGTGCTGTTATTATTTCCATTTTACAGATGAGGAAACTGAGGCAAACAGAGGTTAAAGTGTCCACAACTAGTAAGTCTCTGAGGCCACATGTCATCTCAGGGCCTCCTGACTCAAGGCCCAAGGCTCAGTGCACTACAGTGTCAACTGGCAAAAGAAAAGAACAAATACCTTTCAACAGCTTTCAATCCTTAGTCTCTTACACATTTGAATAATCATTAATACAAATACAATAATCAATACAAATACAACAATTAATACAATAATCATTAAAACAAAATACATACTCAAAAATTCAAACAGATCTGAGTAACAGAAAAAGTTCTAGACTGGAAAACAAAAACCTAAATAAAAGTCCCAACTCTGTCCCAAACTAGCTGGGCAACTTCAGCATGAATCACTTAACCTCTCTGGGGACTCAGTTGTCTCATCCTCAAAATAAAGGGAATTGGACTAGATGATCTCTAATTTCGTTCCAGCTGTATGATTCTAAGACTTATGAAAATAAAAGCAGAAGGTGGAAAGATGAGGAGGTGAGAAAATGTGCGTGTGTGTGTGTGTGCATGCGCGCGTGCGTGTGTAGAGAGATAGATGCGTGTGTGTATATACGTATGTATACACATATGCAATGCCTGTCCCTTTTTGATTTTAAGACATTTCTATGTTAATGCATATTAGTTTAAGCAATCATCACTAAAGGTATTTGTTACTGTGTAAAGAGATCCAGAACAAAGTCCAAGTTAAAGAGCATTCCCTGTGAACGGTGGACGAGTCCTCCTGATAATACTGTTTTCAAATAACATTGCAATGATCACCTCAAGCCCCACACCATTGCAGAGCCTCCTGAAGGGGATATACAAGCACTCAAAGGAGTTTGGCCTATTAGATGAAAAAGAATAAACGGTCTAAGAATGTCTATTGCTCAGATTACAACATGCATTTGAGCTTGACCACCACTATACATACAAAGTTTGTCCAGCTGTAGAATCTGTATGTGTATAGAGAGAGGCAGAGACAGAGAGAATATATACTACCTACGGACTATGAGCTGAGTCCAGAATTGGATAAGAGAAGGAAGACAGGAAGACCTCTCCCCACAAGCTTCCCATGTAATGAAATACTCATCTTTTAAATACAAAATTCTATCAAAATATGTAATACAACACTCTGAAGAATTAACAATGAATATCACACAGAAGGCAATGGAGGTATGTGGTGTAGGCAAATAGGTTGCAACACATAATCAATGAGGACAGTCATCAGTGAAGAATAGAAATAAAAGATGTCATCAAAAATTATATATGAGGAAGAGATCAGAAGGCAGAGCCAGAATGCGCGATGAATAAAAAGTCAGAAAAAGTCGTAAAGGATGGGTAGATATAATTATGTTGCAATCTGCATCATTAAAGGAGACTTCCCAATTGATGTGATGTTAGATATATTTAAGTATTTTCGTTTCTAACAAAATTTTGTAACAACAAAACAATCCGGAAATTAAATAGCATTAAGGCCTACCACTCACTGCTCAAATACCTGCCCTCTGCATAAGTCCAAACATCTCAGATTGGCTCTCCACAATCTCACTATAGTCTACCTCCTCAGTTCCCCCAATATACACACTATACATTAATCAAACAAGACTAATTACTGTCGCTTAAACACATCCAGTTAAACTCAGAGTGCCTTCCTCCCCATCTCTACCTATTAACATATTGTACATCCTCCTTTATGATTTTCAATTCAAAAAGCACGACTTCTGTCAAGCTTTGCAGATGAAAATGCTCCCTCCTTCCCCTGATCTCGGAATATTTTGTACTCCCTCTTCTGTGCTGTAATTTTTATTGGATTTATCTATGTACATGAGAGACAGTGAGGTGTAACAGAAATATTGCTTGATCTAACGTCAAATACTATTACGTATTGTTCTAAGAATACAGAGGCAGAAAGTACAAACGTGAGTTTGAAACCATGCTCTGCTACTTATTACCTGTGAGACTATATATAAAATTCCTGACTTCAGTTTCTTAATACACAAAACAAGTGACTTGCACTAAGTGATCTCTAAGGTCTAACTTTAAATCTATTACCCTATGATTTTTTTTTATCTTATTACCCCTGTCTTTCCCTCCCCTTCCTCTGCTCTTCCCATACTGGAAATCCCAGAATCCATCCAGGCTATCTGAAGGCTCAATCAACTTAGATGAGAAGCTAATCAACAACTCTATTCCTTCTAAGTGAGACTAAAGACCATCAGGCCTTACCATGACCCTGCCTGGACTCCCTTCCAGACCCCTATAAATCTGACCTCCTGAGAAAAACCAAAGACGGGCCTTGCTGTCTACCCTGTGGAACCCTGAGCACCTCTGGGCCTTTCTACCCACCCTGTAGCTGACCTTTCTTTTATATGTTGTTTCTCCAATTAAAGTGGTTTCCCTGAGAACAGAGACTGTCTTATCTGACTCTACATGTATTCCCAGCATTTAGCACAGTACTTAACACACAATCGGAACATAGTAAATGCTTTTTCATTCATCCATTCAACCACCACTCTCACTGCATAGTAAGTTCCTTTGGGGCAAAAGACAATGTCATATTTATATTTGTTACTCCCCCAGATCATAGCACAGAGCACTGTACATAGGAAAAGATTAATAAATGTTTGTTGATGAATCAGTGTTGTTCACCATAAAGAAATTTTACCTACAATAGGGCTATTGAATAAAACACCTCATCCCAATAATCAAACTAAACTGAAAACATTAAACATGATTAATTATGATACACTGATTTCCAAAGCTAATCTGCACATGACTGTTTATTTCCTCCTAGGTAAAATGACTACAGTTTAAGTAAGCTGACATCCATCAAATATCTGGCCTGTAGTTTCATGGGGAAAAGATTAGTAAGTTTTTCCATTCAATTATGTATTTTTCTGTCATAAATAACTGCCACACACAGGGCAGGCAAGGCAGCCTACGTGACGCAGCAAGGTACCCTTGAGGGATATGCAACAGGCAGCTTGTGCCAGGCAACTCAAACCAGTATCATCTCCCTTCAGACCCTAAAGGAGACATTCCAGGATTCTGAACCCAAGAGCATTTGATAACTTTCTTTTAAAATGGGCCTAACATCCACATGGGAGACGGGCTGGGAGAAAGCTGGGCGCCCGAAACCAGCGGAGATCCCCAGACCTCCCAACACAGGACGGCAGTCTGTGGAAGCAACAAGAGGCAGCGCAACGCCACCCATGAAACACCGTCTCCAGAAGTTTGCAGCCCAAACGTATTAAACGTGGCTTCTTGAACTTCCAGGAGTTCTTAATGTCCAGGTAAACAGCTCTAATCCCTCCCCTCCCCACCCAGAGAATCCTTCGGGGAAAAAAAAAGAACACTGGAACTGAGCAGAAAGTAGTGGGGCTTCAGTGGTCAAATAGCAGAAGTTCATTAGTCCCATAGGGGCAGTGTCGGCAGGGGTCAACGCCAGGAGCCCAGACGTAACCTTGCTCCCTCAGGGGAAGTGCCAGACATCAGCTCAAACAACAAACAGCTGAGACCATTGCTGAAAAGCAAGTGCTGGAGAGCACCCACAGGGAGTGAGACGCCAGGGAGCCAGACCCCTCCCCCACACCTCAGGAAACTGAAGGTTATAATTCTAGACTCACAACCCCCAGAATAAGAAAGCTGGGACAGAAAGCCCTGAGGCCCAAAGGTAGATATTCGTTGTAAAGCCAGCAAAAGGCAAACCAACACGAAGAAGAACACAAAAAAACCGAGGACAATAGATTCTTTTTATGGAGACAGGCAGGATCAAAATACAAATATGGAAGAGGAAGATAACGATACTGTAGATACATTAGATACCTCAAAAGGTAATATGAACTGGTCTCCAGCCCAAAAAGCACTGCTGGAAGAGCTAAAGGAGGATTTTAAAAACCAAATTAGGGAGCTAAAAGAAAATATGGAAAAAAATGGAAAAAAAGGAGAAAAAATCCACTGATGAAATCAAGTCCCTAAAGAATAAGATTGGCGAAATGGCTACAGAGATTCAGAATCTAGAGAGAGAAAGGGACACCCTGAGAGGCAAAATCAACCAATTGGAAAAGGAGACTCAAAAGCAAAATGTAAACACTAACTCATTAAAAATTAGACTTGAGCAAGTGGAAGCTAATGAATCTATGAGGCACCAAGAAGTAATAAAACAAAACGTAAAGAATGAAAAAATAGAAAAAAATGTGAAATATCTGATTGGCAAAACAACTGACCTGGAAAATAGATCTAGGAGAGACAATTTGAGAGTTATTGGTCTACCGGAAATCCACGATGAAAAAAAGAGCCTTGACAGTATCTTCGAAGAAATTATCAAAGACAACTGCCCAGAGGTCCTAGAACCAGAGGGCAAAATAGTCATTGAAAGAATTCACCGATCACCCCCTGAAAGAGATCCCAAACTGAAAAAACCAAGAAATATTATAGCCAAATTTCAGAGCTATAAACTGAAGGAGAAAATACTGCAAGCAGCCAAAAAGAAGCAATTCAAATATCGTGGAACTACAGTCAGGATCACGCAGGATCTTTCAGCTTCCACATTAAAAGACAGGAGAAATTGGAATATGATATTCCAAAGGGCAAAGGAGCTGGGACTACAACCAAGGATCAACTACCCAGCAAAACTAAGCATAATTTTCCAGGCAAGGCGATGGACATTCAATGAAATAAGGGAATTCCAGAACTTCCTGATGAAAAGGCCAGAACTCAATGAAAAATTTGATCTCCAAATACAAAACTCAAGAGACATAAAAAGGTAACCAGGGGGAAAAACCCCACAAACCTTATTAACCAATAAGGGCAGGTTGTTTACATCTTGATGTGGGATTATATCATCTTATGTATGTTATATATGTATATATATACACACACACATATATAAGTCATTCTTGAGAATGGTACAGCTATTATGACAATTGAAAGGGATATACATAGGTTGTGAATGCCTGTATAAATTAACTGATGTAAAGATACAAAATATAAGTAAGAGATATAAAGGGAGGGCTATGAGGGAAGCGGTAAGGAGGTAGTAGAAAAGGGTAAATTGCACCAAATGAAGTGGCACAAAAACATTTTATAGTGAGGGAAAGAAGGGAGGGAGAAGAGCAGTATTTGAGCTTTACTGTCATCTGATCTAGTTCAAGAAGGGAATAACATACTCTGATAAGTTTAGAAATCTAACTTGGCTTACGGGAAGTGGGAGGGTAAGGGGGGAAAAAGGGAGGGGGGTGGTCAGAAGGGAGAGGAGAAGTAGCAAGTGGGTAACGATAAGATAAGGGAGGGGAATAAAGAGGGAGGGTTAACGGAGGAAAGCGGCGGTCAAAAGCAAAACTTTGTTGAGGAGGAGAAGGGGAAAGGGAGAAATAAAAGCATAAACAGGGGGAATTAGGATGGAGAAAAAGACACAGACAGAAATCATAACCCTGAACGTGCAGGGGATGAACATTCTCACAAAACAGAAGCAGATAGCAGAATGGATTAAAAACCATAATCCTACAATATGCTGTTTACAAGAAACGCATCTGAAACAGGCGGATACACATAGGGTAAAGGTAAAAGGCTGGAGTAAAATATATTGTGCCTCAGCTAAAGTAAAAAAAGCAGGTGTAGCAATCCTAATCTCAGACAAAGCAAAAGTAAAGATAGATTTAATTAAAAGAGATAAGGAAGGACGTTATATCCTGCTAAAAGGCATCATAAACAATGAAGCAATATCACTGCTTAACATTTATGCACCAAGTGGTAAAGCATACAAATTCTTAGAGGAGAGGTTAAGGGAGTTACAGGAAGAAATAGACAGCAAAACTATAATATTGGGAGACCTCAACCTCCCCCTTTCTGAACTTTGTCTAACCTCAAAATAAATAAGAAAAAAGTTAAGGAGGTAAACAGAATTTTAGAAAAGGCACATATGATAGACCTCTGGAGAAAACTGAATGGGGATAAAAAGGAATATACTTTCTTCTCAAAAGTACATGGCACATACTCAAAAATTGACCATGTACTAGGGCATAAAAACCTCACAATCAAGTGCAGAAAAGCAGAAGTAGTCAATGCATCCTTTTCAGATCATGATGCAATAAGAATCATTTTAAATAAAGTACCATGGAAAAATAAGCTAAAAACTAATTGGAAACTAAATAATTTAATTTTAAAATGGGCCTAAGCACCTAGTTATCAAAATTAATTAGTTGTTTCTTCTGACTTGGCATTCAAGAAGCCTGGCTCCTGGAAGACAGCAAAAAGATATAGTAATAGCCTTTAAACAAAAAAAGAAGAAGATATATGACTTGGGGGAAGGGGAATACAGCCAATCTCCACACTACCCAAACCCAAACTATCTAAGTAGCATGATAAAGCTATGGGGGAAGAGCTACTTCAACTGCTACGTCTTACCATGGAGGAAACTGAGACCCTAAAGAGCGGCCTGTCCAAAGATCACATAAAAAGGCTCATTCAACCAAACCTCACAGTCTCAACAGAATGTCAAAGCTGGTCAGATCCTTAAAGATCATCTTGCTCAACATTCTCATTTTACTCAGGAAGAAAGTGAGATCCAGAGTAAGAGAAGGAGCTAAAACCCAGTTCTCTTGATTTCCAGGACAGTGCTCTTTTAGGCAGGTTGTTCACATTTGGCCTTCCTCGAAGGCAGAAGATACTTCCAGAGCAAAATCAATACAGCATTCTACCAGAACAGAAGTTATCGATTCAGGAAAAAAAAAAAAAAAACTTTTCAACAAATAACTTTGATTAACTATACTATTTTGTTTTAAGGGTCTTTGATAGAGGAATGGAAATTGATAGCAAGGTTTAAAACTTGAGCACCTATAAACGTTTACCTAAATATAAAAATTTTAATCACAAATATTTAAATTATAAAATTTAAATAATTTATTTTATTTAAATGTAAATAAATTTAGAAAAATATTTTAAATGCTCAAAATTATTAATAAGGTAAGTATAAATTAAAATATCTCTAGTGTATGGTCTCACACTCATTAAGTAAATAAAATATCCTCTAAGTGTTACTACATGTAAAGCACTGTACTTTACACTAACATTCAACTGACAAAGAGAGAAACATTTAATGTTCACTGTGATACAGAAAAACAGGCACACTAATTTAATCACGCTGAAGTATTTTAGAAAATAATTTGGAATCATGTAAGAAAAGTCACAAAACTGTTCATCACCTGTGACCCAGTGATCCAACTACTAGATTTATACCCCAAGCAGGTTATTAACATAAGATCTATCTATATAAAAAATATTCATGCAGCACTACTTGTAAAATAAAAAGTCTAAAACAAATCAAAGTATCCAATGATTGGGAAATGATAAATGAACATAATTGAAATATTACTGCAGCATACAAAATGACAAATACATAAAATGATGAAGAATGGACAAAATAGGACAAAAGAAAAATCACTACAACTATATAAACGAAAATTCAAATAACCAAAAAAAACCAAAACCTCATATCAAAAACTTGAGACAACATCACTAACACATAACACAATATACACCTGTTCTTTTAAAAGCAAAGAAAACTCATAGCACATAAGGCTGCACACAAAATCAGTCAAAATTACACTTTCATGCTGTTTTCCTTGTTTGAAGTGGATTTAATTGTATGTTGGAGTTGGTGGTGGGAACTATATCCTAAGGTTTGGCCTGATGTAGGTTAGGCTAGTTTAAAAGATAATGAAACTGTAGCTGAGATTTAACTGGCTCAAAGAACTAAGGTTTCTTGGCATACTGGGCACAAGAAACAAAAAGGACTTCCCCTCGGCTCCAATTCTCAAATGGCAGACAACTGTGAAGCCAGGGAGTTCCACTCAGGTAAATCAATGTGGGGTCCAGGATAACTATCCTTCATCAGCTATGACTAAGTAAATCTCTTTTTCTTAACTGTCAGAGTTTCTGGAAATGTTTCATTTCAATCCAGTATCAAACAAAACTGATCAAGCCTGACCTAGAAACACGGTAAAAACACAATTCTCAACTTAAAAAAATTATGGCTACAAAATTTTATAAGAGGAAATTATAGCAAAATCCAGTCATTAGACAGAAAGGCCCAGTAAAACCAATAACCCAGGGCAAACCTTGAGCCTAATTAAAAATATACCTAATCTAAAAATCCAGATCAAAAAGACCAAGACCTAATTGCCAGAGTAAAAGGGGCTATAATTCAATTTAACTTAACAAGAATTTAAGTTGCCAAGAACTAAGAGAGGTGATTTTTATTCCTGGAGGTGGAGTGGGTGGAGCGGGGCAATCACATCTTGGAAGTTGGGGTAGGACTCATGTACCAACTGATACTTAAGCTGAATGCTGAATTGCAGGAGAGATGAAAAGAAGAGGAGGTGAGGAAGAAGTGTGTTCTCAGAATGAGGGGCAGTGTGTGCAAGGTCAAAAATGTGGGAGATGGAAAAAGACCATCTATGTAAGGAGTGTAGTAAAAGCCAAAAAAGCATGTGGACAAAAAACAGAAACAAAAACTTTATTAAATGAAAACTTTCAGCGTGCCTTTGACCAGATTCTACAGGGGCTCTTTTATTTTTTTTTAAGATGAGTCACCAAGGCATTGAAATGGTTATTCTGGATGATATACAATGCATCTTCCTCACTTGGGTAGTCCAAATATTCTAACTCCCATCCACCTCTCTTCCCCTCCACTCAGATGAGGAAACTGAAGCATAAAGAGGTCCAAGTGATTTGTCCAAGGGCAAGTAGACCTAAGTCCAACCCCTCTTATTTTACATAGTCCAATGCTCCATCTGATGTAATACAGTGTTTCTCAATGTAGAGAACAGAAGGCAAAGACATACTACTATTTTTCCGAATAGAGAACTATATTAAGTCCTCCAACAGTCATAAACTAAATCAATCTTATCAAGTATTTTTCAAATGATCTAAAAGAGAAAGTACATGGCAAAATCTCTATATCTGTAAATGACATTTGATTATCATGGATATACAAAAATGATATTTTGGAAGGCAAAGGAGCTCAGATTATAACCAAGAATCAACTACCCAGCAAAAGTGAGCATAATCATTCAAGGAAAAAGATGCACATTTAAGGGACTTTCAAACTTTCCTGATGAAAAGACCAGAGCTGAACAGAAAATTCAATCTACAAATACAAGACTCAAGAGAAGTATGAAAAGGTAAACAAGGAAAGAAAATAACATGTTATTCAATAATATCCAATAAGGTTAAACTGTTATATTCCTACACAGAAAGATGATACGTGTAACTCTTGACAACTGTATGTGTTATTAGGGCATTTAGAAGGAGTATACATAGACAGAGGGTGAAAAAAAGGACTATACCAGGAGAAGTGGAAAGGAGAAGGCAGAATAGGACTAATTATGTCACATGAGGCACAAAAACCTATTACTAGAAGGAAAGAAGGGAGAGAGTGAGCCCTGTTTGAACCTTACTCTCATCAGATTTTGCTCAAAAATTTATGTTGCCCTATGGGGAAATAGGAGGGGAAAGGGGAAAGAAAAAGCGGGGTGGAGGGGGAGGTAGCACTGATAGAAGAGATGGCATATTGAGGGAGGGTTGGTCAGAAGCAAAACACTGGTGAGGAGGGACAGAATGAAAGGGGAGATAAAATTATAAATAGGGGAGAAAATATGATGGAGTGAAATACACAATTAGTAATGATAACTATGAATGTGAATGGGATGAACTCTCCCATAAAACATAAGTAGATAGAAGAGTGGACCAAAAACCGCAATCCTACAATATGTTGTTTACAAGAAACACATTTGAAGCAGAGAGACACACACACAGAGTAAAGGTAAAAGGCTGGAGCAGAATATATTATGCTTCAGCTGAAGTAAAAAAAAAAAAAAAAAAAAAAACAAGCAGGAGTAGCAATCCTGGTATCATACAAAGCAAAGGAAAAAATGGATCTAATTAAAAATAAAGAAAGAAACTACATCTTGCTAAAAGGTACCATAGACAATGAAGTAATATCAATACTAAACATATAGGAATCAAGTGGTATAGCATTCAAATTCTTAGAGAAGTTAAGTGAGTTACAGAAAGAAATAAAGAGCAAAACTATACTAGTGGGGGACCTCAACCTCCCCCTCTCAGAACTAGATAAATATAACCACAAAATGAACAAGAAAGAAGTAAAGGAGGTGAACAGAATTTTAGAAAAGTTAGATACAATAAACCTCTGGAAAAACCTGAATGGGAATAAGAAGGAATATACTTTTGCTTAGCAGTACATGGCACTACACAAAAAGTGGTCACTTATCAGGGCACAAAAACCTCACAATCAAATGCAGAAAGGCAGAAATACTGAATGCATCCTTTTCAGATCATAATGAAATAAAATTTATGCATAATAAAGAGCCATGGAAAGACAGATTAACAATTAATTGGACACTAAATAATCCTAAAGAGTGAATGGCAGAAACAATCTATAATTTCATCAAAGAGAAGGACATAATGATACAACATACCAAAATTTATGGGAAGCAACTAAAGCAGTTCTTAAAGAAAATTTTGTATCTCTAAATGCTTACATGAATAAAATAGATCAATGAATTGGGCATGCAACTAAAACAGCTAGAAAGAGAACAAACTAAAAATCCCAAATTAAAGACCAAATTAGGAATTCTGAAAAGTCAAAAGAGAGATTAATAAAACTGAAAGTAATAGCTCTTCTCAGCACAATGGTCCAAGACAATTCCAAAAGACTCATGATGGAAAATGCTATACACATCGAAAGAAAGAACTATGGAGTCTGAATGAAGATCCAAGTATAGTATTTCCACTTTGTTTTTTGTTTTTTCTTTCTCATGGTTTTTCCCCTTTGTTCTGATTGTTTCACAACATGATTAATGTGGAAATGTTTAATATGGCTGTACATATATAACTTATATCAGATTGTCTGCCATCTTTGGGAGGGAGGAGAGGTGGAAGTAAGGGAGAAAAAAATTTGGAACTCAAAATCTTATAAAACTGAATGTTGAAACTATCTTTACATGTAATTGGAAAAAATAAAATACCATTCATTAAGTGGGAAAAAAATAAAATAAAATATGAAAGTAAGAAAGCTATTGAACTAATAAATAAAACAAAGAGCTGGTTTTATGAAAAACCCATTAACATAAATAAACCTGTAGTTAATATGTTTAAAAAAAAAACCAAATTACCAGTATCAAAAATGAAAAGTGTGAATTCACCACCAATGTAGAAGAAATTAAAGCAATAATTAGAAGCTATTTTGTCCAACTGTATGGCAATAAATCTGGCAATCTAAGTGAAATAGATGAATATTTACAAAAATATAAATTACCCAGATTAATAGAAGAAATAAAATACTTGGCCCCATTTCAAAGAAATGAACAAGCCATCAATGAATTCCCTAGGGGACAGATGGAATTATAAGTGAATTCTACCAAACATTTAAAGAACAATTAATCCCAATACTATTTAAACTATTTGGAAAAATACACAAAGAAGGAGTGCTACCAAATTCCTTTTACAACAGAAATATAGTGCTAATACGCTAACCAGGAACAACCAAAACGAAGGAAAAAAATCATTGATCAATTTCCCTAAAGAATATTGATGCAAATTTTTTTAAAAAAGTATTACCAAAGAGATTACAGCAATTTATGATGAGACTAATACACTATGAGCAGATGGGATTTATACCAGGGGCTAGTTCAATATTAGGAAAACTATCAGCAGAACTGACCACATCAATAACAAAACTCACAGAAATCATATGACCTTCAATAGATGCTGACAAAGCTTTTGCAAAATACTGCACCCATTCCTATTATAAACACTAGAGAGAGGGGGTGGAGCCAAGATGGCGGCTGGAAAGCAGGGACTGGCATGAGCTCCCACCCAGGTCCCTCTAAAAACCTATGAAGAATGGCTCTGAACAAATTCTAGAGCTGCAGAACCCACAAAACAGCAAAGGGAAGCAGGGCTCCAACCCAGGACAGCCTGGATGGTCGCTGGGTAAGGTCTATCAGGCACGGAGCTGGGAGAAGAGGGGAGTGGAGCCCAGCGTGGGCGGAGGCAGGACCAACCAGACCTGGGGCTGGGTGGAACAGGCCCTAGCGCCCTGAATCAGTGAGCTGTGGCAGTTACCAGACTTCTCAACCCACAAACACCACAGACAACAGACGTTAGTGGGAAAAGCTGCAGGGGTAGAGTGAAAAGAGTTCCCAGTTCGGCAACCACCCCAGGGGCAGCACAGTTGGTGCATCTCTGAGGACAGAACTACAGCTGCAGTTGCTTCCTGCCCCAGGCCCACCTGGTGGGAGGAATTAACTGGCAGATCAGAGCAGGAGTGCAGAGTGTGCTTAAGATCTGATTCTAGTCCGGGTTGGCAGTTCTTGGGGGAGGAGGAGTACTAGTGTGGCAGAACTCGCTGTGTAAAAGTAGCTCTGAAAACAACAGCACAACCCCTCAAGCTTGGGAGAAAGTACTCTCTACTCTACAAGCAGTCATAACCCAAGGAAAAACTCAAGGGTCAAGTAGTTGGGTGGGAACGTGTCCAGGCAGCAAAAACGGACTCAGCTTCAGACTCAGACTTTGGAATCTTTCTTTCGTGACAAAGAAGACCAAAACATACAGACAGAAGAAGGCAACAAATTCAAAGAGCCTACGTCAAAAGCCTCCAAGAAAAACATGAACTGGTCTCAGGCCACAGAAGAGCTCAAAAAGGATTTGGAAAAGCAAGTAAGAGAAGTAGAGGAAAAATTGGGAAGAGAAATGAGAGACATGCAAGAAAATCATGAAAAACAAGTCAATGACTGGCTAAAGGAGACCCAAAAAAATACTGAAGAAAATAACACCTTAAAAAATAGACTAACTCAAATGGCAAAAGAGCTCCAAAAAGCCAATGAGGAGAATGCCTTGAAAGGCAGAATTAACCAAATGGAAAAGGAGGTCCAAAAGACCACTGAAGAAAATACTACCTTAAAAATTAGACTGGAGCAAGTGGAAGCTAGTGACTTTATGAGAAATCAAGATATTATAAAACAAAAGCAAAGGAATGAATAAATGGAAGACAATGTGAAATATCTCACTGGAAAAACCACTGACCTGGAGAACAGATCCAGGAGAGATAATTTAAAAATTATTGGACTACCTGAAAGGCATGATAAAAAAAAAAAAGCCTAGATATCATCTTTCAAGAAATCATCAAGGAGAACTGCTCTGATATTCTAGAGCCAGAGAATAAAATAGAAATTGAAAGAATCCACAGATCACCTCCTCAAAAAGATCCCAAAAAGAAAACTCCTAGGAATATTGTCACCAAATTCCAGAGCTCCCAGATCAAGGAGAAAATACTGCAAGAAGCCAGAAAGAAACAATTTCAGTATTGTGGAAACCCAATCAGAGTAACACAAGATCTAGCAGCTTCTACATTAAGGATCAAAGGGTTTGGAATATGATATACTGGAGGTCAATAGAGCTAGGATTAAAACCAAGAATCACCTATCCAGCAAAACTGAGTATCATGTTCCAAGGCAAAATATGAACTTTCAATAAAATAGAGGACTTTCAAGCTTTCTCGGTGAAAACACCAGAGCTGAATAGAAAATCTGACTTTCAAACACAAGAATGAAGAGAAGCATGAAAAGGTAATCAAGAAATAGAAATTATAAGGGACTTATTAAAGTTGAACTGTTTTGTTTACATTGCTACACGGAAATATGATGTGTATAATTCATGAGACCTCAGTATTAGGGTAGCTGAAGGGAATATACATACATATTTTACACACACACACACACACACACACACATAGAAAGAGGGCACAGGGTGAGTTGAATATGAAGGGATGATATCTAAAAAAAAATAAAATTAAGAGATGAGAGAGGAATATATTGAGAGAGGGAGAAAGGGAAAGAGAGAATGGGGTAAATTATCTCGCATAAAAGTGTCAAGAAAAAGCAGTTCTGTTGGGAGGGAAGAGGGGGCAGGTGAGGGGAATGAGTGAATCTTGCTCTCATCGGATTTGACCTGAGGAAGGAATAACCATACACACTCAATTAGGTATCTTACCCCACAGGAAAGAAGGAGAAAGAAGATAAAAAAGGGGGGACGATAGAAGGGAAGGCAGATAGCGGGAGGAGGTAATCAAAAGCAAACACTTTTGAAAAAGGACATGGTCAAGGGAGAAAATTGGATAAAAGGGGATAGGACAGGAAGGAGCAAAACATAATTAGTCTTTCACAACAAGAGTATTGTGGAAGGGTTTTGCATAATGATACACGTGTGCCCTATGTTGAATTTCTTGCCTTCTTAGGGACGGTGGGTGGGGAGGGAAGAGGGGAGAGAGTTTGGAACTCAAAAGTTTTAAAAGCAGATGTTCAAAAAAAAGTTTTGGCATGCAACTAGGAAGTAAGATATACAGGCAATGGGGGCATAAAAATCTATCTTGCCCTACAAGAAAGTAAGGGAAAAAGGGATTGGGGGGAGTGGGGTGACAGAAGGGAGGGTTGACTCGGGAATGGTGCAATCAGAATATATGCCCTCTTGGAGTGGGGGGGAGGGTAGAAATGGGGACAAAATTTGTAATTCAAACTCTTGTGAAAATTAATGCTGAAAACTAAAAATATGGAATAAATAAATAACAAAAAAAATTTTTTAAAATAAAGTCAATAAAAAGAAAAAAATAAATAAAAAACACTAGAGAGAGGAGCAGCTAGGTGGCACAGTGAGTAGAGCACCACCCCTGAAGTCAGGAGGACCTGAGTTCAAATCTGGTCTCAGACACTTGACACAGTTACTAGCTGTGTGACCTTGGGCAAGTCGCTTAACCCCAACTGCCCTGCCTTCCTCCCTGCCAAAAAACAAAACAAAACAAACAAACAAAAAAAAACACTAGAGAGCACAGGAATAAATGGAGTCTTCCTTAAAATTATAAGTAATATCTATCTAGAACCATCAGCAAGCATTATATGTAATGGAGATAAGCTAAAAGCTTTCCCAATAGGATCAGGGGTGAAACAAGAATGCCCATTATCACCACTATTATTCAATCTTCTATTAGAAGTGTTAGTTTTAACAAGAAGAGAAGAAAAAGAAATTGAAGAAATTAGAATAGGCAATGAGGAAACAAAACTACTATCACTCTTTGCAATGATATGATGGTATACTTAGAAAATCCTAGAGAATCAACTAAAAAACTCCTTCAAATATTAACAACTTTAGCAAAGTTACTGGATATAAAATCAACCCATATAAATCACAAGCATTTCTATATATTATCAACAAAGTTCGGCACCAAGAGACAGAAATTCATTTAAAATAACTGTAGACCATATAAAATATTTGGGAAATCTACCTGCCAAGACAAACCCAGGAACTTAAAATGAAAATTATAAAACACATTTCACGCAAATAAAGTCATATCTAAACAATTGGAAAAAGATCAATTGTTCATGGGTAGGCTAATATAATTTTTTAAATAACAATTCTAACTGAATTCTAATTGAAAGTTTATTATTAATTTATCTACATGAATTTATCCATAATTTGATAATAAACTGATTTATAATTTTTTCTCTATTTGGCTTTTCCTAGTTTATGTATCAGCACCATATTTGTGTCATAAAAGGAATTTGGTAGGACTTCTTCTTTGCCTATTTTTCCAAACAGTTTATATAGTATATAGTGTCATATCAATCAAACTACCAGAAAATTATTTTAAAGAGCTAGAAAAAATAATAACAAAATTCATCTGGAAGAACAAAAGATCCAGAATATCAAGAGAATTAATGAAAAAAATGCAAAGGAAGGTGGCTTAGCTATACGAGATCTAAAACTATACTATAAAATGGCAATTATCAAAACTATTTGGTATTGCCTAAGAAATAGGGTGATCGATCAGTGGAATAGGTTACATACACAAGACACAGTAGTAAATGACTATTGTAATCTGTTTGATAAACCCAAAGATAAGAACTCAAGACCTGACAAAAATTGGTGGGAAAACTGGAAAACAGTAGGGCAGAAACTATGCATATACCAACATCTCACACCCATATACTAAGATAAGGTCAAAATGGTTACATGACTTACACATAAAGGGTGACACCATAAGCAAATTAGGAGAACAAGGAATAGTTTATCTCTCAGATCTATGGAGAAGGGAAGAATTTATAACCAAACCAAAGATAGAGAACATTATGAAATGCAAAATGGGCAATTTTTGATTACATTAAATTAAAAAGGTTTTGGGCACACATACCCCCCAAAAAAAAACCCAATACAACCAGATTGGAAGGGAAGCAAAAAGCTGGGAAACAGTTTTTATAGCCAGTCATTCTGATAAAGGCCTCATTTCTAAAATATACAGATAACTGAGTCAAATCTGTGAGGACCAATTGATAAATGGTCAAAAGATATGAACAGGCAGTTTTCAGATGAAGAAATTAAAGCTATCTATAGTCATATGAAAAAAATGCTCTAAATCACTATGGATTAGAGAAATGCAAATTAAAACAACTCTAAGGTACACTAATGCATTGTTGGTGGAGTTGTGAACTAATCCAACCATTCTTGAGAGCAATTTGGAATTATTCCCAAGAGCTATAAAACTGTGCATACCCTTTGATCCAGCAATGCCACTACTAGGTCCATATCCCAAAGAGATCATAAAAAAGGGAAAAGGACCCACATATACAAAATATTTATAGCAGTTCTTTTTGTGGCAGCAAAGAACTGGAAATTGAGGGGATGCCCATCAATTGGGGAATGGCTGAACAAGTTATGGTATATGAATGTAATGGAATACTATTGTACCATAAGAAATGATGAGCAGACAGATTTCAGAAAAACCTAGAAAAATTTACATGAACTGATGTTAAATAAAGTAAGCAGAATCAGGAGAACATTGTACACAGTAATAGCAATATCGTGGGAGGATCAACTACGACAGACTTAGCTCTTCTCAGGAATACAATGACCTAAGACAATTCCAAAAGACTCGAGATGGGAAATGCTATCCACATAAATAGAAAGAATTATGGAATCTGAATGCAGATTGAAGCATACTATTTTCATTTGTTTTTTGTTTTTTTCTTTCTCATGGTTTTTCCTTTTTGTTCTGATTCTTCCTTCACAACATGACTAACGTGGAAAAATGTTTAACATGACCGTACATGTAGAACCTATATCAGAATGCCTGCTATCTTGGGAAGGGTGGGTGGGGAAGAGGAAGAAAAACTTGGAACTCAAAATCTTATCAAAGTGAATGTTGAAAACTATCTTTACATGTAACTGGAAAAAAATACTATTAAGAAAAAATAAAGTCAGAGGGAAACTAAAAAAAAAAAAAAGAAAACTACCACTATGAATGCAGATCAATATCCTTTCTGCAATTCGAATGAATGAATAAAAAAGCACTTATTAAACACTTACTATGTTCCAGGAATTGTGATAAGTACCAAGGACAAACTATTTAAAAGAGAAAGAGTCTTGCTCTAAAGAAAGTTCTTTTCTAATAGGAGAAGACTACACATAAAGTGTAGTGGTCACAAGGGAAAGATATTTTGCTCTGTGGTAGGAGAAAGGGGAGTCAACAAGCAAATGCTGAAATCTGTGAATGAATAACTTGGGGTTTCTTTGAGGTTCCCATTTTTAACTTTGTCCTCCATTTCTAAGAAAGCTCAGCAACTTTATTTCATGATTTCTTGAAATATGATCTGTAGACTCTTTTTTGTTATGAACTTTAGGTGGTTCTCTGATTCTTAAATTGTCTCTCATAGATTACTTTTTTTCAGGTCAGTTATTTTTGATGTGGAATACCTTATATTTCCTTCTATTTTTCTCCTGTTGTTTGACTTTGGTTTAATATTTCTTGTTTTCTCAGAGTTAGTAACTGGTCCAGTATTGGTCCATTCTAATTTTCTAGGAAGATGTTAACATTTGTCAATTTCATACAAAGCTCAAAGAAGTTAAACAACTTGCTCAGGGCCACACAACTAATAAGTCAGGGAGGCAGGACTCAAAGTTGGGTCTCTCCTGACTTCCAAGTCCAGTACTCTTGCAATTAGACCACAGAAATTCTTACTAGTCTGCAATCACAGGCAATGCACTATAATTCTCTGAGATTGTTTCCTTATCTAACAACAATAATAATAGCTACTATTTATATAGTGCTTTAAAGTTTATAAAGAACTTTACATGTTACTTTGCTTGATCCTCATAAAGGTAATCCTCACGAAAGTCTGAATATCAACTAGGTAGGTGTTATTTACCCTATTTTACAGATGAGGAAACTGAGGCTGAAGGGAAAGAACTAAGCACTTATAACAGCACCTATTGCAAGCCGCTGTTCTAAGCACTTTTTACAAATAATAAATCAGTTGATCCTTACAACAATCCTGGGAGGAAAGTGCTATTATTATCCCCATTTTCCAGGTAATGAAACTGAGACACAGAGTTAAGTGATTTGCCCAGGGTCACAGAGCTAGTATGAGTCTCAGGCCCAATTAGAAATTGGTCTCCCTAACTCCCTAACTCCAAGTCCAGACCTCCATGTGCTGGGCCACCTCGCTAACTCATCTGCAGAATGGGGAAATAACACTTGTGCTATTTACCTCATGGCAGCATTCTGAGGATCAAATGAGATGAAACATTCAAACAGCTATGTATTTGGAAAGAACCCTATAAGTGAGATTTATTATGCATTATGTAGATAACATACAGAACTAAAAATCCCAAAAGAGAAAAGTTTTATTTACATAATATCACAAACCCACAGTGAGATACTTTGGCCTTTTCCCATTTTGGGGTGCTCCAGTCCTTCCACAAGAAGCCTTCCATTTCACTGCTGGACAAAGAATACTATACTAAACTATCCACTAGTCTGACACAATAAAAAAATTTAGGAATTTAGTCCCAGTGATGTCACTCAGGATAAGTCATTTATCCTCCACAACCTTCAATTTCCTTATGCGTTTGAGAAAAACAACAACAAAAACAAAAACACCTTAGAGGTAAATGACAAAATATTGAATTAGGTGACCCCTAAGATCCTTTCCAACTCTGAAATGGTCTATCCTATGATTTATTTGGGACCTATTATGCTTAAGGCATTAATAGAGTAAAAGGATCTCAGTAGCTTCCCCACCCATTAAATGAAAAAGCCATAGAAGCCCACATCCTAGCCAGAATGAGTCCTACAATAATGTCTGAAAGGCCCTTTTCCCACCAGAAAGGAGTCTGAATATCAACTAGCCCCAATTCCTCAGGCATTTCCCTTAGCACGGCTCTAGATGCACAACCTTCATACCAGGTGCAGGCTTCCTCTTCCCTCCCCACAATGTCTGTTCCTGATTAACTTGCACAAAAAAAAACTATGAAAACCCACCAGGCTGTTTGGCACTCCCTTCCAGGCATTCCTGAACTGGACCTGTTTCCACCCTCCCTGCAAAACCCACCCCTTTAGCAGTCATTTCCCTCTGCTACCTCCTGTTGTCTTGTGATGCTCCACTTCCCACTCCTCCAGTTCTCTCCTTCACCTCATGAGCATCAGCCAACAGTCTTGGCACCTGCCCCTACCTACTTCCCAAGGCATGGCTTAGAGATAACTGGCTGGGGACAGAAATCTCTGCCCCAGTAGGGCCACGACATCCTCTATTCTCCCAAATAGGAAACCATGTGGCTCATGAGGTTGTCCCTCTGGCAACATAAGTGGCACATAAAAGAGATTGTCAGCCCCTCTCTGTACTGTCCTGGAATTCCAAACTTCAAATTATACTAAGAGAAAAATACAAAAAGTAGACATTTGTATTTTTTATGATAGAACTGAAATGAGTCAGAAAAGTCACCAAAATGTGTAAATCTACAATGTTTCCTATGCCTTTGTAAACACGCCTTAAATCACTTGGAAAAATAGCAAAAACAAATGTATACCTTTTAGTGCTGTAGTTTTTTCTTTTTCATCTGGACCTCCCTGCTGGAGTTGTGCCATGTTTATCCAAAGTGTCAACCAAATTAAAGAAATGATGGAAATGGACATCAATTCTTAGATGAGAATCTAGAATGAACCAAAGTAATAAATTAGCCAGTTTTAAATGTTCATTTTGGTTTTCCCGCATCATTTGAGAAATGTTTAAGAATTCTAAACAAAATAAAGCAAATTATAACTTCTAGAATTTTAAATAAAGCAGAAATTGTAAATATTTACTGCACTATTTATAAAGTCACAATTAAGTAAACACATTTACTTCCCCATTTTCTTGCCCTATATTAAACCAAATAAGAAGCATTTATTAACCACTTACTATATGCCAGGCCATTGTGAAAATAAAGACAAAAATGAAACAGTGCTTGCTCTCGAAGAGTTTACTTTCCATTGGAAGAGAAAACAAATACACATGAAAGTAATATTTTAAATGTACATACATACATACACACACACACACACACACACACACACACAAATACAGGTTAATCTGGAGAGGAGGCACTAGAAACTGGGGAGAAGGGCAGGAAGGCCTCATGTAGAAGGTGGCTTTAGAAGAAAATAAAGATTTTAAGAGGTGGAGATGAAGAGGAAGCACATTTTAGGCATGGAGAATAGACTGTTCAAAGTCCCTGAGAGTGGAGATAGAGATTAAGTATAAGGAATTTGATCCTCAAAGCAAAAAGAAGTCACTGAAGTTTACTGAGAAAAGTATATGAACCACCTATACTAGTGACCTTCAAAACAGAACTGCATACTACAATTACAGCTGAGCCTAGCTCCCCTAAGCTACTCTCCAATAAAGATGGGAAAAGGATGCCAGCTGAAATAATGACCAATAAAACAAAAAGAAAACACCAGTAAACTATTCCATCCAATCTAGGACAGCAGAAGAGACCATCTCCCTGCACCATTCCCAGTCCTGCCTCCCTGCAGGTCACTGCCCAGCAATATAAGAGGGACAAAGGAGGGGACCCGGGAGAAGTAAAGAGGGGCAGTGTTAAGAGACAGGGGAGCGCTGGGGAAGTAGAACAAAAATCAGCTACATGATAGAGTGGGAATCAAAAGGAACAAAAGAAAGTATAAGAATCAACGATAGAGAGGTCTGGGCTTTCTTCTAGAGAGAAAAGACAGGTGAATGGGATTCATACCACTCCAAATATAGATTGTTCAATGTTAATTTCACTGATTTTATTTCCCCACCTTGTTTTTCTTTGGATAGTACAGGGGTCAGACATGAAAAAAGTTGTAGGAAAGTACGATTAAAAAAAAACACAATTAACAATCATTTATAACAACAAATGTGAATGAAAATAATCACTCATAAAACAGAGGAGGGTAGAAGAACAGATGGGAAAGAAGAATCCAAAAATGTACTGCTTATAGTATACCATGCTTAAAACATGAAGACACAGATAGTGAAAATGAAAGGATGAAACAGAATTTATTATATCTTAAATGAAACCAAAAAAGCAGGGGTGGCAGTCATGAACTCAGCAAAAGCAAATAGCATTTAAAGAGATAAAGAGGGAAACTATATTATGTTTAAAGACATCATAAATAATGAAATAACAAGACTTGACCTGGGATTTCAATAGTATGAGTTACTTCCTGGTGAGAAAACTCCAATCAATACAGATCATCACTTTCTCTGAAAAGTAATTTTTGAGAGTTGCCTTAAGTACTGATAGGAAGTTAAATAACTTGCCCAGGATGTTCTTGGCTTCAAAAATGACTCTAGCCACTAATCTGTGATGCTTCTCAGAAAACTGAAATATCAATACTTGATATATATGTACAGATGCTCCAACATCTAAATACATAAAAGAAAAGCTAATCAAACTATAGATAAAAACAGCCAACAAAACTATAATTGCAGAGGACCTCAATATGTCCTATTCAGAACCAAAGAAAAGCAACAAAAAGGCAAACAAGAAAGAAATTACAGACTTGAATAGCATTTTATAAAAGTCAGATATGATAGATCTCCGGAGATTACTGAACAGGAATTGAAAGGAACAGAAATATTTCTCAACTATGCATGCCTCACACCTTTACAAAAATTGACCACATACTAGGGCATAAAAAACTTGATAAACAAATGCAGAAAAAGCAGAAATATTAGACCCCCTTTACTGATTACACAATACAATAAAAACTGCATAACAGAGCCTCAGAAGAAAAAAAATAAAAACTTAAATGAAAGCTAATTAATGTAATCCTAAGGAATTGGTGGATCACAGCACAAATCACACAAACAATAATTTCATCAAAGAAAACTATGATGAAAAACTATAATTAAAAAAAAAAAAACCTTTGGAATGGATCCAAATTGGATCCAAAGTAGTTCTTTGGGGATAATTTTAATTTCTTAACACTTTCATCCAACAAAAGAAACAGACCTAAATAATTGGTCACATAACTAAAAACAAACAGAAAAGTAACGATTTTTTAAAAAGCTAAACAAAAAATAGAAATTCTGAAAATCAAATTTAGTAGATATCTTAAGCTTAGGAGTTCTGTGCTGCAGAACTGGATTCCGCACCAATACAGTAAAGCCTCAGGAACAACGATACTGCCAGGTTACATAAGGCAGATTAATCGACACAGGCTTGAAATGGAATAGGTCAAAATCAGAAGTGGCATCAGCCCATGAACGGTCCCATGCATTCCAGCATCCCATTCCAGTATGGGAAGACTTATTCTTTTTTTAAAAAGTAATAATAAAAATTAATTTATTCAAATGAAGCTCTGTACTACTACAATCAAAATCTGCTACTTTGGCCAAAGGGTAAAAAACTATGAACCACGACCACAAGGCTACAAAAGGTATAAGCTTCCTACGAAAAGAAAACAAGCACTTATCCCTGAAGTAAAAATAGAGAATAATACAAAGAAAATGGAACCCAAGTAATTACTAGACTCTTATCTCCAATGAAATTATGTAAATATTATCATCAAAAAGCAAAATAAAAGCAGACCAAATAGTTTTATTTTAGTAACCCAATTCATTGCCACCAACAAAGGAAACTTCATTCCTAACTGTCAATAACCTATGTGATCCATCTTTTCAAACTGAGGCCTTTTTTAATGACCAATAAAGTAAATGAAAAATGTTAATGGATAATAATAATGAACTACATAAATCAGTTTGATATTAGCTTTGATCCTAGATATATTTCTAAATTATTTTAATTTATATACTCCAGATACATGAATAAAAGTAATATTTGTTAAAAAGATAAATGTCCAAAATATTCACAAGACAAGCTTACCCTCACAACACTGGAGAGGTATGAAGTACCCTTACAGAAAGAACTAGAATGTGAAACATCATAAATTTCGGTCAGGGAAGTATTTCATTTGGAATGGAGGAAACTGTAGCCATTCTTGAAGAATGACCTAACAATAAACATCTGCATCTTTTAACTTCTGTCCAAACATATCTACAGAAAACAGCAGAGGAAGGCCTCCCATGTATTAAGTAGACCTTTCCTGGAGGATCAATAGAAAGAAAGTGACAAAAATCAAATAGGAAGTCATAAATAAAGTATGATTTGTGGCAGGGTACCAAGTACCTCTGCTGATGATATCACAGATCGAAAATATTTAAGTATGCCGTTTATGTACAAATTTCACTATTAACTGCCTTTCTTGCTGAAGACCATTTTTTTAGCAGAATTGAAGGAGGATCCTAATAACAGTGGGTCTAAGTATAATGTTACATATATAAAATCTTACGAATTATATTTAGATTACAGTATACCTTTTTACTCTCCTCACATCAGGCTAAATTTCTTCCAATAAATAACTATATGGTTTAGAATTCATATAAATGTAGGATTTCAAATAATTCTTTGTGTATTGGCCCCCAAATAAGTATATTTCTCAATGAAGAAACATGTTATTAAAGCTGATTTCCAGAGCAAAAGGGAAATTTCAAACATTGGTACTATTTGGTTTTAGTGTCATGTTACTAACTTTAAATGACCGGAATACATTCCCAGGATTAAACAGCAATTATTAATATTTTACCCTAAATTAGACAACACATGCTTAAAGGTACACATATCAATTCACTGTATTTAAACTTATGAAGGAATAAATTAGGCAGTTAGTAATTATTCTGCCTCTGACCTTGGACCTGACAGCAGCCTAGGCAAAGCAGCTCAGCAAGAAGCAAAAGCAATTTGTCTGTTATCCTCTTACTCGTTGTGTTTCATTTTGACCATCTTCAATTGTTTTCCAGAGCTGTGGCACAGCTGGTGGAGCTAAATCAAGAACATTATAAATTCTCAATTTAGTTTTCCTAATAAAAATTCAGAGTTATAACCTGCATGACCACAGATAAACACTCCCGAAAATGCAGCTAGCAAGCAGTTTGATACATCTGATATATACTAATACATGCACTTGACATAGTTTATTTGGCATTATCTGATGGAGGTTAGGTTATAGGGAATAAAGGAGCAGAAGGTTTTTACTGATGTGAATTGGGACACAGTTGACATGCTGTATAGTTCATGATAACCACTACTGTTTAAAAATAGTTTTGCTAGGAATGGTTACAGTACAAACTAGATTCAAAACATCTCAGTTTGCGATTTCATTCTGTGAGCTACACAAAGCAATTATCATATCTTCTTTTCCTCTATGACTCCAACAGAGAATCCACTATGTATAAATAAAGCTATAAATAACTTGTCGTGTAATCTTGATCCAGTCAGCATTTCAAAACACAGAACGATGGAATATTTCTTGGGTGCCCTGTTTGCTCAGCATCTTGCCAAAGCACTTGAAAAGAATATAGAATACACATGGGGACTCTAGATTTTTTTTTTCTAGCAGGTAGAAAATACCTATGATAACTGTGATAAAAATAAATTTATTCTACTTTTCCTGCACCTACATAATTACAATATCCCACCAGAACAATGTACTCAATTCCAAGTGACCACTGTATAATGTGTTTGCTCCAAAACATTGGTCTAGCTCTGGCCCCAGCTCTCAGGACTCAGATCCATACTGGAATAAGTACAGGAAATCTAACTCAACAATTTATCACCAATCTGGGGGAGTCTTAAAGATTGGGTAAAAAGAAGAATAAGTAACTACCTGTTTTGTTTTTTTTTTTTTTCAGTGACTTGAGAAGCATCAAAAGGCCCATTTACCAAATAAGAAAAGGTAACTCCAATCTCTATTCCCACCCTGGAATCACTTGGTGCATACTACCCAAGAGATAAAAAAACATAGCTCTTTTTGTAGGGAAGTGAGGGCACAGGTGAGGAAAGAATAAGGCAACCAGATCAAACAAGATAATGGAATATTTGGGTAGAGGGGACGAAAATTCATATGGAAAGAGGATATCAAAAAAGAAAGAGAAAGTTATTTCACACAAATTTCATATATTACAGTTTGCCCTAGGACCAAGCTCATGTGGGACCATGAATATACCCAAACCTTGGCAATGAGAATCAGTTACAATACAGATCTGCCTAAGGAGTCCTCAGAATCCTTTAGTGGACTGAAATGTCTTTGACATTGCTCCTACAGTAGGTTTCCTTGATACTCAAAAGGACCTGAAATTCCGCTGATATACATCCAACAACGCAGGTCACCACCCATCAAAGTCTAGCCATCCTGTGCAGCTCTTGTGCGTGTTTTCCCATAAGATCCACCAAAGTTGGTCTACTCAATGTGCTAGGGGGACCTACCTTGATTTCTTCTGATATCTCAAGAATATTAGTGGAGTACTATGACAGAACTGATTATTCCTCACTCTTACTATGTTACTAGATCATCATCTTTTTCACGTATACAGATATTTGTGTGTATACACACATACAAATATACTATTATCTGATGACCTATTTTACTCTGATTCTGCTTCAAATTTCAAAAAGTACCGCTTCTATATTTCTTCATGGTCCAAAACCGACCCTAGAGTCCAATTTCTGACAGGTTCAACCATGTTGGAAAGAATTTGAGTTTGGCCCTGGCAAGTGACTGAGTCAATTACAAAGACCAGCTTAGGTAAATACAAAGAAATTCATTACCAGGAGGCTGGCCCACTTGGAAAAGAATCCATTGGTCAAAGCAAACCATCCCTTGATATTGTTATACCACTTTTCCTCCTTATTTCAGTCATATCTCATTAACAAGTATGTCCAAAGCATGATATGATGAAGACAAGGCTATGTACATATGTGACCCACTTTTGGACCTATGAGTTCTTCACCAAAAAACACTTAGTTCTGTGGCCGCAGGTACACTCCTTAATCTCGCTGGCCATCTGATATAAGCATATTTTGGTCAAAAGTGGTCTAAAATTGGAACTGTCAATGGCTCAATATAAACCCCCAATTGTGATTTAAAAATAAGAGCAAAACAAACTAAAGTTCTAATGATATGCTCATAGTTGCCATCCTCGAATCATATAGATTACACTCCATCATCAAGAAATACTATAACAATTTGGGGTTTTTGTAAGTACAGAGTAACTCACAGACTAAAGGTGTCACCTTTACGACACTTCCAGCCGCCTTGGACACCTTTTTAAGAAGTGAGGTAGCTCATGTTACTGTCAATCAGCTGCAACAGCACTTTGTAATCCAACCACCTAAAGAAAGGGAGCCAAGAGTTAAGAAATCTTGAATAAAAAAATTCAACAAGAAACTAATACCACACGACTATGTCTTAACAGGTTCCAAGTATACTATACTGATCATCTAGTTCAGGTTTCAAATTGTTTTTTTGGCCAAATGCTTTGAAACACAGAAACCCCAATAGGGCTCCGATGGAAAAGTCTACAATATCTGGAATACAATGCTATTATTGAACCTGGGGGATAAGCAGCCTCTTGTGACTCTCACATAGAGCATGAAAAAAGGAGGCAGAAATGGTAGAGCTATAGCCAAGAAGTAAAATTATTCTAATTTAAGTTTTCATGCTTAATATGCTAGAAAAAGGAATGTATAATCCAAAGTTTGTGTGGATAAAACATAAAACCCATGAAAACCATTGCACACAGCCTACCTACCACTGTATCTTTCAGAGTAGGTGATAAATAGCTATTGAATGAATGAATTTAAGAAAGATATGTAAAAATAATTTTCTGTAAAATACAAGTGATATTATAAAATGTCCATTAATTCAGATATAAACTATAATTTACCATGACATAGTCTTTTTACAAGATTTCAAAGGAGGGAGTGGGTAGCATTGGCAACATTGAAGTAACATATTTAAAAAGTTACAATTAGTTTTCTCATCCTACTATGCATCCTGCTAGTTCTGTGCACTCTATCAAGTCACTATAAACGGTCAAAGATACTAGATCTAATATAAATTGTTCTACTTTCCCTCCTGAAACATTAAAAGAAACTAAACTGCTAACATCTTACCAGAAAGCCAGTAAGAGACAATGTTGAGTTTTCTCCACTTCAAGGTTTTTTTTTTAAGTTTTTTCTTACCTCAAAAGCTTTTGAGTATATACAAATTCTAAAGGATTAAAAAGGTTTAAAATTCAAAACAGTATTAACAATTGGCATTTACATTGTGCTTTAAAACTTTGCAGAATATTTTACATATATTATTTCATTTAAACCCATTAAAAACTCAAATGCAGTCTTCCATCCAAAAACTTCTGTTAATCTTAAAGATGCATTAATCAGGTTTTTATGTGTATGAATTGTTAAGAGCATATCATGTGTGGCTTAAGTTGTTTTGTTCTTTGTAAAATATACTGTAACAACTCAATGTAAAAAAGTGAAAACTTGTCTTTTAAAACATGAATATTTTAAATTTTCAAATACTGGGATGAGAACCAGTTACAGGGGACCAGAATAAGAAAGATGTAGGTTAATGAATGAACTCTAGGCACTTTTCCATCACAGTTGAACTCACTGTGGTTTGAACCCAAGAGTAGATGCCACAGAAGATCATTTTCCTCCAGTCTCTGACTATTAAGACAGAAACTGAGATTCAGATTTGGAATGGGGGAAAAAAAACTTGCCAGTTTTCCCAGATTGAGGTTAAAAAAAAAAAAAGTAAAATTCTGTAGTAGCAGCCACTGGAGGGAGGGCTTGGTGCTAGAATGAGAATAAAACAAGCTTGAAATATTTTATTTAGTGCTTTGTCTGAACCTAGCATTTTGTTAAACGCATTTCTATTTGTTTAAATGACAAATGCCAAAAATATCACTGTTTTCTGCATGAGAGTTAAACTTCCTTTCTCTGAAACACAGATGTTGATTCAACTGTCCTTTATTGGTACACAAATTAGCATGAAGGAAATTATAAAGCTGCCTGAACTGTCAAATAACAGTAAGCAGCTTCTGCTCAATCTACATTTAAAGGACTATTGGCATTTAATAAGCTAGGTCATCCTATCAATATTGGTTTCTTTTGAAGTTTTATGCACTAACTTTGCTAATAGTCCATTCTTACTAGAAAATCAGCAAACTCTATGAAACCTGTCTATAGCTAAACTGATGCAGTCAAAATAATATAAAGGGCCAGGTCCCTCCAAAAAACTATAAAAGATGGCTCTGAAAAAATTCAAGAACTGCAGAACCCACAAAATAGTAGAGGGGAGCAGGGATGTAGCCCAGGACAGCCTGGATGGTCGCTGGATGAGGTCTATCCACACAGAGCAGAGGGGAGTGGAGCTCAGTGTGGGCGGCGGCAGGACCAACCAGACCAGCAGCAGGCTGGAACAGGCCCTAGTGCCCTGAATCAGCAAGCTGTGGCAGTTACCAGACTTCTTAACCCACAAACACCAAAGACGACAGAGAAGGTTAGTGGGAAAAGCTGCAGGGGACAGAGTTCGAGGTTCGGCCACTGCCCCAGGGGCAGCTGGGGAGGTGCAGCTACAGAACTACAGCTGCAGTTACTTCCGGCCCCAGGCCCACGTGGTGGGAGGAATTAAGTGGCAGATCAGAGCAGGCGTGCAGAGCCTGCTTAAGATTTGTGTCAGGTCCAGGTTGGTGGTTCTTGAGGAAGGAGGAGTGCTGGTGTGGCAGAGCTGGCTGTATAGAAATAGCTCTGAAATCAACAGCGCATCCCCTCAAGCTTGGAACAAAGTACTCTTTGCTCTACAAGCAGTCATACCCCGAGGAAAAACTCAAGGGTCAAGTAAGTTGGCTGGGAACATGGCCAGGGAACAAAAACGCACTCAGATTCCATCTCAGACTTTGGAATCTTTATTTGGTGACAAAGAAGACCAAAACATACAGCCAGAAGAAGTCAACAAAGTCAAAGAGCCTACATCAAAAGCCTCCAAGAAAAACATGAACTGGTCTCAGGCCATGGAAGAGCTCAAAAAGGAGTTGGAAAAGCAAGTTAGAGAAGCAGAGGAAAAATTGGGAAGAGAAATAAGAATGATGCGAGAAAAGAGAAAACCATGAAAAACAAGTCAATGACTTGCCAAAGGAGACCCAAAAAAATACTGAAAAAAATATTGAAGAAAACAACACTTTAAAAAATAGACTAACTCAAATGACAAAAGAGCTCCAAAAAGCCAATGAGGAGAAGAATGGCTTGAAAGGCAGAATTAGACAAATGGAAAAGGAAGTCCAAAAGACCACTGAAGAAAATACTACCTTAAAAATGAGATTGGAACAAGTGGAAGCTAGTGACTTGATGAGAAATCAAGATATTATAAAACAGAACCAAAGGAATGAAAAAGTGGAAGACAATGTGAAATATCTCATTGGAAAAACCACTGACCTGGAGAATAGATGCAGGAGAGATAATTTAAAAATTATTGGACTACCTGAAAGCCATGATCAAAAAAAGAGCCTAGATATCATCTTTCAAGAAATTATCAAGGAGAACTGCCCTGATATTCTAGAGCCAGGGGGTAAAATAGAAATTGAATCCCAAATAGATCCCAAAAAGAAAACTACTAGGAACGTTGTTGCCAAATTCCAGAGCTCCCAGGTCAAGGAGAAAATACTGCAAGCAGCCAGAAAGAAACAATTTCAGTATTGTGGAAACACAATCAGTATAACACAGGATCTAGCAGCTTCCACATTAAGGGACCGAAGGGCTTGGAATACAATATTCCAGAGGTCAATGGAGCTAGGATTAAAACCAAGAATCACCTACCCAGCAAAACTGAGTATCATGCTCCAAGGCAAAATATGGACTTTCAATAATATAGAGGACTTTCAAGCTTTCTCAGTGAAAACACCAGAGCTGAATAGAAAATGTGACTTTCAAACACAAGAATCAAGAGAAGCATGAAAAGGTAAACAAGAAAGAGAAATCATAAGGGACTTACTAAAGTTGAATTGTTTTGTTTACATTCCTACATGGAAAGATGGTCTGTGTGATTCATGAGACCTCAATATCATAGTAGCTGAAAGGAATATGCATATATATATATATATATATATATATATATATATATATATGTGTGTGTGTGTGTGTGTATACATATATATACATATGTGTGTGTCTATGTATGTATATATGTAGGTGTGTATATATATGTGTGTGTATGTATGTATATGCACACACACACACGCACACACAGAGGGCACAGGGTGAGTTGAATATGAAGGGATGATATCTAAAAAAATAAAATTAAGGGATAAGAGAGGAATATATTGAAAGAGGGAAAAAGGGAGAGATAGAATGGGGTAAATTATCTCGCGTAAAAGTGGCAAGAAAAAGCAATTCTCTAGGAAGGGAAGAGGGGGCAGGTGAGGAGGAATGAGTAAATCTTGCTCTCATCAGATTTGACCTGAGGAGGGAATACCATACACACTCAATTGGGTATCTTACCCCACAGGAAAGAAGGAGGAAGAAGATAAAAAAGTTGGGACGATAGAAGGGAGGGCAGATAGCGGGAGGAGGTAATCAAAAACAAACACTTTCGAAAAGGGACAGGGTCAAGGGAGAAAATTCAATAAAGGGGAATAGGTTAGGAAGGAGCAAAACATAGTTAATCTTTCACAACATGAGTATAGCGGAAGGGTTTTACATAATGATACGCATGTGGCCTATGTTGAATTGCTTGCCTTCTTAGGGAGGGTGGGCGGGGAGGGAAGAGGGGAGAGAATTTGGAAATCAAAGTTTTAAAAACAGATGTTCAAAAACAACAACAAAGAAAAAAGTTTTTGCATGCAACTAGGAAATAAGATACACAGGAAATGGGGCACAGAAATTTATCTTGCCCTACAAGAGAAGGGAAAGGGGGATGGGAGGGGAGTGGGGTGACAGATGGGAGGGCTGACTGGGGAATGGTGCAACCAGAACATACGCCATCTTGGAGTGGGCGGGAGGGTAGAAACGGGGAGAAAATTTGTAATTCAAACTCTTGTGAAAATCAATGCTGAAAACTAAATATATTAAATAAATTAAATTTTAAAAAAAACCAAAATAACATAAAGGATACCTAATAAAATCTGATAAGTATGCTTGGAACCAAGAACACATCTCTGTAGTGGAGCCATACCAAATAACTGATTCCCTGGGAAATGTGTTTTTGTTTTGTTTGTTTTACAAAGTTTCCTTATCAGGTTAGTTTTTTTTTTTTAAACAACAGGACACTGAATTCCAGAAACTATCATCAATTAAGCTTACATTTAAAAAAAAAAGAAACGGGGAGCCAAGATGGCAGCAGAAAAGCAGGGACTTGCTTAAGCTCCCCCCCAAATCCCTCCAAACACCTGTAAAAATGGCACTGAACAAATTCTAGAGCTGCGGAACCCACAAAATAGCAGAGGGAAACAGACCTCCAGCCCAGAAGAGCATGGATGGTCACCGGGAAGGGTCTATTGCACGGTGCTGAGAGCAGAGGGCAGCCCAGTGTGGGCTGCACCAGGACAGACCAGACCTGGAGTGAGTCAGCCAGAACAGGCCTTGGGGCCATAAAACAGTGAGCTGTGGCAGTTACCAGACTTCTCAACCCACAAACGCCAAAGAGCAGGATAGGGGGAAACTGCAGGATCAAGTTCAGATGGGTCCGGTTGCCAGTTCTGGGGGTGGAGGAGGTCGTGCAGGTGGAGGAGGTAATCAAAAGCAAACACATTTGAAAAGGGACAGGGTCAAGGGAGAAAATTGAATAACGGGGGGACATTATAGGATGGAAGGAAATATAGTTAGCCTTTCACAACATGAGCATTGTGGAAGTGTTTTGCATAATGATACACATGTGACCTATGTTGAATTTCTTGCCTTCCTAGGGAGGGTGGGTGGGGAGGGAAGAGGGGAGAGAATTTGGAACTCAAAGTTTTAAAAGCAGATGCTTAAAAAAATTTTTAAAAAAATTTGCATGTAGCTGGGAAACAAGATATATAGGGAATGGAGCATAGAAATCTATCCTGCCCTACAAGAAAATAAGGGGAAAGGGAATGGGGGAGGATAGGGGGAATGGGGTGATAGTGGGGAGGGCTGAGTGGGGAATGAGGCAATCAGAATATATGCCATCTTGGAATGGGGAGAGGAGGGTAGAAATGGGGAGAAAATTTGTAACTCAAAATCTTGTGGAAATCAATGTTGAGAACTAAAATATTAAATAAAATATATATAGGGAAAAAAGAAAGAAAAAAGAAAAAAACTTGCTATTCTTGTACTTTTTATGAATTTTTATTTACTTTTAATAGTGGAAGATTTGTAAGACAGGATTTATACATATTGTTTTCTACAACTTATGGTTCGCTATATTTGAAAACTCAAATGTTGTCTGTTATCTCACTGATGTGGGTATTCTCTCTACTGAACCCTATCCTTGCCTGCTAATCCTGTGAAATTCTTTTTCATGAACTCTACTAAGTTCACCACAGGCAGTCCACCTATCCTGTCTCGGGCCTTTCTGACTTTTTATTCAAATTATAAAACGGGATGAGGTCATGGCTCCCCAGACCACCTCTCCCCCAGAAGCCTTGTTCTCATGGTGGCAATGAAAATATTGATTATGGCTCCATTCCACAGCATCTCCATCTGACTGGTATGTTCCTCCCCAAACATCCATTACAGATAACAAACTAGGGCAGCAATGCTCTCTTCAAATCCTTATTAATAATGCCCTGATATCCTCTTCAACTTACGTTCCCCTCAGCTCCCTTTTTTATGTGCTGTCTTTCGCCCGCAGAAGATAAGCAACTTGAGGCAGATTATTGGGTTTTTTGGCTTGTATTTGTATTCCCAGTGCTTAGCATAATAGCTGGCACATAGTGAGTGCTTAATAAATGCTTTGCCTATCTATCATCATGAGAATACCAATGGAGCATGAGAGTGGCCTAATATTTATCCCTTCCTCTAGGTCATATGACCAGTCCATCTTCTTTTTTGCTCATACATTTCTTTGTTGACATCCTTTACTTCACTTCTCCTTCATAATACATTGTTTGTAATATACTGAAACCTACTCACACCCACCATTCATCTTTCTATTGCCCTCTCTAAAATGAAGATTTCTAGATAACGCTTATGAGGAGAGTTATTGAGAAATGCAGATGGATTAGACCAAGGGTAAAAAGGGAAGGCATTTCTCAAGGAATAGCAAAAAAATCAAAGGTATGGAAAATTTTTTCAACTTTATTAAAACCCAAAAAAGGTAACAAAGAGAACATCAATAAGTAGTGATATATATGCCTACTTTGCCATCTGTAGAAAATGTTTATGAAAATAATCTACATATGCATTGAGGGCATCCTTGACAGGATGATTAGAAAATAACAGACAGACTTTCACAGGCATGCCTTTAATATCATGAAACTAATGAAAGTGTAAAGAATACAAAATCCATTGTATTTGTTGTTTCTCAAGCTTTAAAAAAATGCTAAAGAAAGCAAAACAGGCTCTCTATCCAACAAGGTTTTCCAAGCATACATCCAAATTATAAAAAATTCCTTGAAAGGTAAAAGTAAAGTTAACTTTGTTTGATGACCCTTTGATCATTAATACAGGTAAGGCATAGAAGAGATCTAGCATCAAGTCCAAGTAAAAGAAAGATTCTTTACAGATGACTGAGAGGCAAGGAAGTACAGGGGGAAAAGAGCTGTCTTCGGACCAAAAAACAAAAACCTGGCCTCCTTGCTGTTCCTCACACTCCATCCCAACTCCAGGCATTTTCATTGGCTGTCCCCCCATTCCTAGAACGCTCTGTCCTCATCTGCACCTCCTAGCTTCCCTGGTTTCCTTCAAATTCCACCTTTTACAAGGAGCTTTGGCCAATCTCCCGTAAGGCTAATGCCTTCCCTAGGTTAATTATCTTGATTATATCCTGTACATAGCTTGCTTGTGCACAGTAGTTTAGATGTTATCTCTCCCATTAGACTCTGACCTCCTTGAGAGAAAATTTTTTGCCCTTTTTGGGGTAACACCAGCACTTAGCACAGTAACTGGCACATAGTAGGAGCTTAATGAATGTTTACTGACTGAGTAGAGTACAAAGACCTAGCTCCTAATTTCGAATCCTGCCTCTGTCACTTAATAGCTATATAACCTTAAATAACAGTTTAACTTCTAGAGGTTTCAGTTTCTTCACCTGAAAAATGGAGAAGGGTATAGAAAGGAGAATGGAATAACCTAAAAAGTCCCTTCCAGGTCTAAATCTAAATCTGATGAGATCTTTCAGACTTTTCAATTTGCAGGTAGCATTGTATGCTGATTCCATCCAACCCTCAAAAGATTGCAGAATGAATTCTAAAGAGGTTAGCTTTGCTCTACCAACCAAATCACCAAGGAAACTGGAACTGGGCAAAACATTAACAGAATTAATTTGGAAGGACAAAAGGTGCCAAGGAAAATAGCAAGAGAAAGTATGAGATAAGAGAGTAGAGTAGAGCACAACTAGATATCAACTATATTATAAAGCAACAGTCATCAAAACTACTTCATAGTGGTGGGGAAAAAAATAAAAACAAAAACAAGAAAAGTAAATCTGAAAAGACTAGATAACCAAGAAAGAGAAACAATCAAAAAAGCAGCCTAATGTATGATATATAAATTCCTGGGAAAAAGACCCCCCCTTTGACAAGAAATTTTAGGAAAAGTAGGAAGCTGTTCAGCAGAAATTTTTTTTTGACCAACATCTTACAACATACACAACAGTAAGCTCGAAAGATATGCAACCTAAATATAAAACATCATGCCATAAAAAGATTAGAAGACAACTAAATCAGTTCTTTGACAACTATAGCTAGAGACAGAATTCTTAATCAAACAACATAGATCATCATAAAAGATAAAAAAACAGGCAATTCTGACTACATAAAACTTAAAAAGTTTTACACAAAAAAATCAGTGAAGATTGAATTAGAAAAGGGATAGAGAAATGATTGTATCATATGTCTACAATAAAAGTCTGATATCATATGTAAATATATATATATACACATATGTATGTATGTATACATTTGGAATTGACACACTCATAACTCCAAGAGCCATTCCCAAATACATAAGTGATCAAAGGACACAGCTGTCAAAAGAATTACAATCTATAAATGAGCACATGAAAACACACTTTAAATCACTAAAAGCAAAAGAAATACAAATTAAAATAGCTCTACAGTTTCACTGTACAGCATACAAATGAGGAATGATTAAAAAAGATTAAAACAATCAATGCTGAAAGGGTTAGGGGAAGCCTAGCACACATTAGTGGAACTGTGAACTGGTTCAAATGTTTTGGATATCAATCTGGAATTACGCAAGAAATGTGACCAAACCTTGACTCTTTTGACTCAGCAATCCAACTACACATATAGCCCAGAGAAGTTAAAAACGAAACCAAAGATTCAATATATACCAAAATTTTCATAGTATCACATTTATGGTAATAAAAATCTAGAAACAAAGCAGATTCACATGTACTAGGAAATGGATGAAAAAACAATGGTATAGGAACGCAACAGAATATCACTTAGTACAATGCTTGTTCCTTTTTCCTTCCCCTAATAAGTGATGATAGATAAGAGGAATTCAGAGAAACACAGAAAGAATTATGAAAACTGATGCACTGTGAAATAAGCAGACCCAAGAGAACACTATCCAGTGATACAAATGAAAAGATCTAGTGAACTCCAAATAATGGAAAACCAACGAAAGGCCTAGAGAACAGATAAATATAGGGTGTCCCTAAAGTCTGGACACATAGGCAATGTGGAGTTATTGCATCGAGTTCATGTGAATCTTGCACAGAGCATTAACCTTTGCATCACAAATGATGGAAATCATATTGAAGATGCTATTTGTTAATATTCCTATTAAATAAAATGCTGCTGAAAATTTCATTCATTTCATTTCTTGAAAATATGCATTTTTGCCTACGTGTCCAGACTTTAGGAACACCACAGAGAGGCAGAGGACTACCATAACAGTGTATTACAGAAAATGTCAGATTCAGTCACTATATCAGATGTGTTTGCTTAATTGCACTTCTGTCACTCAAGGGTTCAACTGAGAGCCAAGGTTGAAAATAACTGCAATGTCAAGACAAAATGTATCAAAAAATGCATTTTTATTAAATTAGTCGTATCTATCCGCCCAAGAAAAACCAGGTGGATAAAGAATGACAGAGGGTAATGACAGAGAGTAGATATTTTAAAAGACATAAAGTTTTTATGGACATTCTCAACATCCTGGGGCAGGGGTGGGGAACCTGCTGCCTTGAGGCCACATGTGGCCCTCTAGGTTCTCAAGTGCAGCCTTTGACTGAATCCAAACTAGACAGAACAAATCCCCTTAATAAAAGGATTTGTTCTATAAAACCTGGACTCAGTCTCAAGGGCACACTTGAGGACCTAGAGGGCCACATGTGGCCTCCAGGTGGCAGGTTCCCCACTGCTCCCTGGGGGTTCTCAACAACTTGCTTTGATCTATGCTAACTCTCTCAACTCTTCCATTCAACTATCATTTTCTGGTTGACTCTTCAAATTAATGTCTCCAATCCTAGCCGGTCTCCTCAGTTTCAGTAACTCCTCAACTCTAATACCAGGATTTCCAGGGACCTGAAGGACAACTTACAGATAATGTTATAGCTCCCAACTTCAATATATCAAGAATAGAATTTTTAATGTCTTCCTCAAAACTAGTGCCCTCTTCACATCTTTGTCACATCAATGGCGATTGTGACATCTTCTGAGGATACAAAGTAGCTTAGATTCAAACAGGAGAGACAGTGGGTATGTAAATAGGTGCATACAAGATACAGAGTGAGGAGATAAAAGGTGGCTTTAGAGGAGAAGCAGCAGCGCCTCCTGCAGGAGGAGGCACTTGAGGTGAGTCTTGAAGGAAGATTCTAAGGGCTGGAAGTGGAGAGGCGGAGCCCCCAATTCTGGGGGCAAGCCAGTTCATGCAGAGCAATGTGTGTGAGGAATGGTATGTAAGCCAGTAGCGGAACTACCGAAGGAATAATGTGAAAGAGGATAAGAAAGACAAGGAGTCATGCTGTGAAGAAACAGAAGAGCTTCCATTGATCCTTTGAGAAGGGAGATGACCTGTTATAAGACACATTAGGAAAATTACTTTAGTAGCTGTGTGAGGAGAGATTTGAAGAAGGAAGTCCATTTAGGTTATTGTAATACTCCAAAGGAAAAATGGTGAATGAATCATGCCAGATTAGCAATCTAGCACTTCATAAAACATGTTCTGTGTGCTGTGAGTTTCTTCAAGAGCCTTAATAATAAACTGATAAGCATATGAAAGCTCTCCAAAACTTTTGTTTGTTTTCTGGTTTGGGGCTTTTTTTTTTTAATTTTGGAAACTGGGCCTGTGGTTTTCAGGCTCTCAATTGATTCTTTCAGGAAAGGGCAGTACAGACTAGGAATAACCTGAGAACTTCCCATGTAAGTCTTAAAATAGTAGCTAGTAGGGAAAAGGAGCATGAACAAAGTCACAGAACAGAGTGTGTGTGCACATGTGCAAGCATGCATGCACATGCATACATAAAGAAATGGAGGTGTATACCTGAATAAGAAAAGGAGTCAGTTAGTGAATATGTTTTAAGTACACGGAGGGAAATATAAGCATAGGGGGTAGAGGAAGACACAGGACTAAAGAACCCAAATGCATTCTTTAATTCAAGTCTTTTCGATGCTACCTCCCTTTTTTCCATTCAGTTTTATATACTATTCCTTTGCTCTTTCAACAATCAACTGCTTATGAAACTTAGTTTGATGGTGAGCAACTTCATATATTCACGTTAGTTGGGCCAGCAAATGGATGGTAACAATAGTTAACGGGACATAAAACTGGCTGTGAAAAATGAAGGTGGTGGTGAAATCGCAGAAAATAACTACATTTTATCATTAAAAAAAAACATGGGTAATAACATTGATTTTTGTATTCTCCCTAGCACTATCTTTTTATTAATTGGTAACATGGAAGGGTTGATTCAAATAAGACTTAATCATTTTTCTTTATATGCCATCTCTGTCTTATTATGCTCATTCCGAACACTTTGACTGAGGTGACTGAGCAGCATTATATAGTAAATATTGGATATGGACTCAAGAACCAGACTAGTTCTGGTTCCCTTGCTAGCTATGTGTGTGACTAAGGAAGACAGAAGTCTGTTGCCTCATGTGGAAAAGTAAAGGATTGGCCTAGATTTCTAAGGTCCATTCTAGCTCTAAAGTAGTAAGGTCAAACAAGGTTATTTAAATAAATTTCAAATATATTAATTTATTGGACACAAAAAAATTAAAATTCTTCAGATCTTTCAATGTTTTGTGTGGCTTTTAGGCTTAATATTTTGACATCTATTTAGAATTACGATAACTTAATCAAAAGGGCTTTAATTTTTAAAGCATGACCAAGTACTGAGACCTACTTGTTTCTTCAGCTGAAGCTGAACAATAAGGCCAGGTCACATGACCTTTGAGGTCCCTTCCAGCTCTAACATTCTGTGATTCTATGATCTTGGACTGCCTCCCTTCTCCATCTCTCTCATCAGTCATCAAGTTCCATCCAGATTCTTTATTTAAAACATCTCTCACTTTTATACTTTTGTCTCCATTTCCAGGGCTACCCCCTTGTTCCAAGCCCTTATCAAGCTCATAGCTAAAGACAACCTCCTCCCTTCTTAGTCATCCTATATTCTGCAATTTTTCCATCATATCACAATGCTTTACAAATTAGTCCACCTTTTTATTAATATTTCCATTGTGCAAGTCAGCAATAGTTGTCAACAGAGAGAAGCATGTAGATGAATGACACACCTCAATGATGCTTAGAATCTGAGCTCATAAGACATGGAAATATTAACAGTATTGATATCATCGCCATCATCGTAGTAGATTCCTGCTCTAATAATAGCTGCCAAGTCCTCAGTTGCATCCTTGAACATGGTTATATATGATGGATAGAATGATAAGAATGAATGAATTAAAGAGGGCACCTCCATGTGCCATATTCAATATTATCGAAAAAGACAGGTTAACCAAAATGGTGTCCTAGAACAGAGCAAGGATGCTAGCCCTAAAAGGGTGCTTTTGCTAGAAAACACTGTTAGGCAAATAACCAGGCACATGCTGCAAGGTGATGTGGATAGGGCAACTGCAAGAAGAAAGGTCAGAGGAAAATCAACTGTACTAACACTACAAAAAAAATTCATTTGATGTGGCATTCAGACTATTACAGAGATTTAGTATCAACTGTGAGACATGGGAGACACTGGCACAGGACCACCCAGCATGGCGTGTCAGCATCCAAGAAGGCACTGTTTTCCATGAGCAAAGCAGAATCACAGTAACACAAAGGGAACATGAGACATGCAAATACAGAGACATCTCCATCCCAAACGTTCAAAGGGACTATTTGTGCCCAAGCTTGTGGTGGACTGACCAGTCACAGAAATACACTGTACCTTGACCCCAAAATCATGATGTCAATGGTCCTCTTAGAGTACAAAGGACAAACAATAGAGACTTTTCTAAACTAGACCCTAGACTATGATAGAGATCATTCAAATGTAGCATCTAGCAATCAGAAATCCTTTTTCAACAAATGTAAATAATAACCTCTTCAAATAAAGAGGGATACCATAGCAAAAAAAAAAAAGTGAGTCTTGAAATGTACGTATGCCTTTTCAAACTTATTTTTGAGTTTGTTTATTTCATGGATCCATTCAGTATGTAATACTTCTCTACTGTTAGATAGTACCTCATTTGACCATATTCTTCATCCATTGAATTTATTTCAGATTTTACTGTATACCTGAGTTATTTATTTTTCTTATGAATAGCCCTTTTTCAAAACACACCAGCATGGTTGTTTGTTCACTGATTAGATCAGAAAGCATTCTTGAGTTTAAGCTGTCGGCTCCAAAATCCAGATCACTTAAAGTATTGACTATTTTTAAAAGGGAAAGGATGTTGTTACATTTGGAATTGCTTAAAAACTTCACTCAGGCCAAGTTTCATTCTAAAGTGTAAAATCGCAAGGAACATGGAAAATGGAATATTTGAAATGGAAGGATTCACTAAAGACTTCCAGCTCTGACTTTCTGATCTTCAAAATGTTTTTAGTATCAAGTCTAACGGGATGTGATTGTAAAAGACCAGAACCTACTCTTAACTTAATTCTGGATCTCTATAGTTCCCTGCTTTCCTTCTTGCTGCAAAACTAGTTTTATATCAGCAAATATATTAGCGCATCTAAATAGAATAATATAATATTTTAAGGACTTGTGATTTTACCATTATCAGGTGATGTAACTTTATTTTAGGAGGCAAGACCTTACATTTAAAAAGGGAATTATTTTTAACTAGCCTGGAAATGACTAGTGTAGACTGCAAGATTATTTTGTAAACAATGCTGATAATATTTCTTATGACCTGGCCAGAGGGATGAAAGAATGATGTTTTTAGAGGCTGAACAACAAAACTAGTATGCTTTTTAATGGACACCATTGTTGTAGGTAATATATAAGTGACACTACTGCCAGCGGTCTCTTTAATGCATATAAAAAAAACCAGCTATTCAGATTAATAAAAAACTGTAGCATACAGTAAAATCTAAAATAAACTTAATGGATGAAGAACAGGAAATCTGCCAAATAAGATGCTATTCAATCAAATATAGACCCATCATTTATAGTAAAGAATCTACTAAAGAAATGCCAACAACAAATTTTAAAAGAGGCTATTAAAAAGATTAGTCCTTTGTTAGTATTTTAGTAAATAAGGATAGCAATTTTAAACAACATATCATGTTTTATACAAGGAGATGTGTACCTAAAAAGGTTTAAGCAAATTTTCATATTTTAAGTGGACTACGGAGCTCATTATTAAAAAGAATTCTAATGATAAATTATTGGTTTTTTTTTAATTTTTGTAAAAACTTGGTTCCTAATTTACAAAATCCAAACACTTCAAACTTATGTATAAGTTTAAGAACGTCCCCTTCCCCTTATCTACTGTTGTAGACACCATTCTGGTGTCTCATTCATTAGATAATCCCCAATCCTTCACAGTCTCCCAAATCTAAAGGTCAATCCTCCTGACTTATCCCCCTAATGTCCCACAATCACCTAACTTACTTAGACACATGATGTCCACACCAGTGAACACCACACAAATTTTGCCTCAAATTCATAGCATGTAAAGTTTTTACTGACTTGGGTCATTTAAAAATAATCTCCCCATGTCTGAAATTCCCTCACTCCTCACTTCCTCCTCCTGGCTTCCTTCAAATCCCAGATAAAATCCCTTCTACAGGAAGTCTTTCCTCAGGAGTGCTTTTCTGTTGATAATTTCCAACGTATCTTCTACACAGCTTGTTTGTACATAGTTGTTTGTATGCTGTCTCCTCCATTAGACTGTGAGCTTCTTGAGAGCAGGGACTGTATTTTGCCTTTCTTTGCATACCCAGCCTTTAGCACAGTGCCTGGCACATAGTAATAAATTCTTACTGACACAATATATTATACATTAGATATTGTATATGACAGCAAGAACATGACTAGAGAAACTAAGGCTGAAGAAGGGAGGAAAAAGAGAAAGGAACAGAGTGGGGAAAAGAATAACTAGTTCCCAAGGGGACTGTTCATATTCAAGTTTAGATAACTTTTACCATCAAATTCTTTCCTTCCTATTCCCTGGCTGGAACCCTGAGGGTCTTCCCCTCCCAGTTTGATTTTTTTTTTTTGAGTTTTTGATTAAAGGGGCCATCCTTTGATTAACTTCTTAAAGAGGCCTATTCACTGAATGGGCATTACCTCGCTCACAGTGAGCACCTGAAAAAGCCTAAAAGGGCCAGAGTCTTCCATTGCATCCTGGGCCATCTCCAGTCGTCCTGGTGAATATCAAGCCACTGGACCCAGAGGGCTCTGAAAGAGAAAGTGAGGCTGGTGACCTTGCACAGCCCTCCCTCACTCAAATCAAAGTCAACTGCAAGTCATGTCATCATTTTCCTGATGTCATAGTCCTCTTCAAGAACTAAGGACAACCAACAATTCCCTGGCTACTAAGAATCAATAAAGTCAAAAAAATCAAGCTTATTTCACCCAGTAATAGTACATAAGACTTTATATTTTATCCTAAAGGCGGTAGGGAACCACTGGAGTTTATTGGGTAAGGGCGACATGGTCAGACCTACACCTCAGAAAAATCACTTTGACAGCTATGTGAAAGATGGTCTGCAGTTGGGAGAGACATGAGTAAGGAAGACAAACCAAAAGACTACTTAAATAGTTCAGCTAAGAGGTGATGATCTGGCAACAAGATTGGATATGCAGAGTGCATATGAATGAGCTAAAAATGTTAACACAGTTGGTAAGCCTGGTTGACTAGGAGGCTGGTTGACTGTTGTGTCCACAGCAGTAGGGAATAGCAATAGGGAAGTTTGGAAAAAGAAAGGATTTGGAGTAAAGAAAATGAGTTCTATCTTTTTTTTCCTTTTTCTTAGCCACTGCTGAGGGTCATATGGCTAATAAAGATGTGAGGTGACATTCAAACTCAGGTCTTCTTGACTTCAAGTCCAAAGTTCTACCTACTTCACCACATAGATATAATCAATTAATCAGTCAATAAGCATTTATTAATCACCAAAAGCAAAAGTGAAACAGACCTTGCTTTCCAAGTGCTTACCTTCTAATGGGAGAGATAACATGGACATACATAAACATACACAGACAGAATAGAGACAAAATGGATACAGACAATTTGGGGAGAAGCTGGGCAGACCAAAAAAGGCTACATGTAGAAGGTAATGCATGAGATCAATTTTGAAGGAAGAAAAGACAGTCAGTGAGGTGGAGGTGAGGAGGGAAAGCATTCCAAGCATATGGGAGAGCCAAAATCCTAAATGGAAAGGAGAATGATTTGAAGTCAGAAGGTCTATGTTCAAATCCCAAAAGGGATACTTGTCTGATCTAGAGCAAGGCATTGCCTTTCTGGGCCTCAGTTTTCTCAGCTGTAAAAGGAGGGAACTCAACTAGATGATTCTAATTTCCGTTCCACAGGATCACAGATCCTGTTTCCTCAAACACATTCCTGTTTGATTTTCTCAGGGTCTGAGTTTCCTCATCTCTAAAGGTTCATATCCCTTTCATCTCTCAAGTTATCATATTGTCAGAAAGATATAACAAGAATGTATCCAAGGACACTGTGCAGAGCAAGAAGGAAAAAATAAGCAGTCTCAGCGATGATAAAAGACCACTGGAGAGCTAGCATAGAAAATTTTTAAAATAAAAGTTCAGAAATGCTAATTGCCAGAGGCATCTTAGAGGAAACTGAAGGAATGATAAATCTCACCCTGAAAGAGAACAGAAATAAAAGTCCATGTTATTAGAATCATCATCATAACTAACATTTCTGCAGCACTTTATATATTATCTCATTGGATCTCAGACACCAGAAAGTGTCAAACTAAAGTAAAAATATTTGAAAAAGTGATTAACAGTTATAATCAACATAAACAAAAAGTAATTTTCAAAATGAGTTTAACTTAAATCTGATTCTATTCATCTTTCCCCTCATCTCTCTCTCTCATTTGCAGTCTTTCTGTATCTTCCAGTTCCCTGTCTTCTGCGTAAAATGCTTTTGTACAAATTCATCAATCTATAATAGAGCTTTAAAATGTACTAAACTTCAAAGATATGATAGAATAATTATATAGCACTAGAGAAACACACACACATGCACACAATCTTTTTAGAAAACTTTTTTAAATGTTTTGGTAAAAAAGCATTTCACTAGCGGACAGGATTCTAAACCTAGCTCCATAGCTAATTGCCTATCTTACCCTGGACAAGTCACTTAACCTCTAGTCCTTATTTTCTTCATCTATAAAATGAAAGGGTTTAACAAGATGATCTCTTAGATTCCTTCCAAGTCTAACATTCTGTAATTTTAAATATGTCAAAACAAGACTTGGACCACATCCAGTTAATTTTACTGCCAATATGTTGGAAATCTAGCACCAAGGTCAAATGACAATCATCTCCCCAACAATATCAAAAATTTCAAGGCTAAGAGAAAAAAAATTTCTAATTTTTTTAAAGAAAGTCATACTAGTAACAAAATCACACCAGTCATTCACTTCAAGCACCCACTTCCCTTATTCCCAAGTCATCTACTTTACTCCAGTCTCTAATAAAGAGGGGGCTATTCTCTCTGACATTAACCCATGGACAGAGATATACCCCTTGATATCATTCTCTATCTTCTCCACCAGAATTCCTTCACTTTCATCCCCACCCTCCATCTATTCTCTCTCATTTTCAATCTTCCTATACCTGCAGGTTTCTTGTCTTCAGCCTATTAGTATATCTAAGTCTCCCCCATTCCTTAAAAAAAACTCACTAAATCCCATCATCTCTGCTAGCAATCTTCCTGTACCTCTCTTCTTAATACCTTGAAAAAGCCGTATGTATTCTGTGCCTCCACTTCTCTCACTCACTTCTAAACCTATCTGAAATATGAATTTTGACATCATCACTTAACTGAAACTTTCTCCAAACTTACCAACTCTCTTTTAATTGCCAAATCTAATGACTTTTTCTTAGTCCTCATCCTTCTTGATCTTTCTGTAACCTTTGACACTGCTGACCTCCTTCTGGATACTCTTATTTCTCTGGGTTTTTGTGACTCTGAAGGTTCTTGGTTTTCCTCCTACTTGTGACTCTTTTTCAATCTCCTTCATCCAAGGCAAACCCACTAATTATAAGTATACCCTTAGACTCTGTCCTGGGCCCTCTAAGGACCTCATCAGCTCCCATTCCAATTATCATCTCTCTGCAGCTGGCTCTCAGATCTACATACCCAGCCCTGGTCTCTCTCCAGAGCTCCAGTCTCATATCACCAACTGCCTATTATTGGATATTCCAAATTGGATGTTCTGTAGACATCTCAAACTCAGTATGTCTAAAACAGAACTCATTATTTCCCTCCCTCCCAAATCTACCCTTCTTCAGAATTCCCTACTACTCCGTCTTTAATCACCCAGATTCAAAACTTGGTGTTATCCTCAATGCTTCATTCTTACCCCACATATACCATGAATCACCAAATCTTGTTTTTTCTATCTCTACATTACCTCTCATATAAACCCCTTTCTCTTCATTTAATGACATTTTTAAGAGTCATGACCATCTGCTTTGCCATTGCACCCTGAAGACCATGGCACTTTTCCAAGTGACTTAGAGATTAAACTTTCCATATGTAGTGTCTTCCCCATTAGAACGTGAGTTCCTTGAGAGTATCATACCTCTCTATTTGCATCCCAAGCCCTTTGGCACAATGTTCTGTACATAATAAGCATTTAATAAATGCTTTTTATTCATTCATTTATTCACCTTCCATTCAGGTAGCCACTACCCTAGTTCAGGCCCTCATTCCCTCTCATTTGGAATATTTAAATAGCTTCCTACTTTATATCCATGTCTCAAATCTCTCTCTACTCCAACCAATATTCCGCATGGCTAACAAAATGATTGTCTTAAAGCACAGCTCTGACCATGTCATCTATTTACTCAATAAATTCCAATGGCTCCCTATGTCTTCTAGGATCAAATGTAAATGCCTCTGTTTGGCATTTAAAGTTCATTACAACCTGGCCCCTTCCTTTCTTTTTTTATCCTTCAATCTTCTCCATGAACTCTATGATCTTCTATGTGACACTCCATCTTCTAATTCAATGCTTTGCAATGCTTGTCTCCCAGGCCTGGAATACTCTCCCATCCTTACTCTTTGTCTCTTAGAATCACAGGTTTCTGTCAAAATTCAGCTCAGACATAACCTTCATAGGAGATGTCTGCTACTGCCTTCCCCTGTAAGGTAACCTTGTATCTACTTTAAGGAATCTTGAATATGCCCAGAGATGTACATGTTGGTTACTCAGCAAGAATGTAAGTTCCTTAATGGCAAGGGCAGCACTTGGCACAGCGCCTGGCACACAGTAGGTACTTAATGAATGCTTAGTGATTAACTGGATTGTCAAACTACTGAAGGAAATACTGAGATGATTACCCATACTTTAAGAGAAAAAGTTTCTTACATGTGTGTACAAAGCATGTTTTCTTGCTTTACCTGGGATTCTTTAACAATCTGTGTGTCATGGACTTGGCAGTCTGATCAAACCTATGGACCCCTTCTCAGAATGATGTTTTTAAATGCATAAAATACACAGGATTACAAAGAAAACAAATTGCATTGAAATATAGTTGTCAAAATATGTTAATAAAAAGTTTACAGAGCCCAAGAAGTCCTGCTTTAGAAAAACGCATTACAAAATACAAATCTTTTAGAAATAAAAAAGTTTCCTTTGGGGAGACTATGAATAAACAAGAAAAAGACAATAAAAAGTAATCCTGTATAACCCAATATTTTAAGCTGACCAGAGAGGAAAAAATACATTTCATATTCATAATTAAAACAATTAAAAATTCACACACATATGGTTGTTTTGTTAAAATAAATATACATGTTTCTTGTTGAAAAAAAATACTGACAATAAATAAAGTTGTTTTAGTTAAATAAGACCATTTAAATGTCTGGGTTTGGGAAGAGGTAGTAGTTGCAAAATCCATTTTTAAACAGCAATATTCTCCTGGGAATAAGGCTGTAAATAACAAAAATTGCAATTTCCAAAGAACTAGTATTGAAGCTGATCCAATGAACAACGGATACAATAGATATAAAGAGGCTTGAAATATAGTAGCAGTGATGACATAAACAAACTAATAAAAGGAAATGGTCCAGGAGTTAGCAATAACAACTAATAATAAATGGATAGCCTAATTATTGCACTGACATCTATACAATGTCAATAACACCTCAAACAAAAGCCTCTAGCGGAGTAAAGGGGCATCATATTGATGTTTTATGGTAAAAGAGTCCTATAAAATGAAAAAATGACCCAGGAGGAATTCTAATTCTTCCACTTAACTATTTATCTGTGTGGCCTTGGGCAAGTCACTTAATATCTCATCTCTCAGTACCTTAGTTTCCTTATCTGTAAAAAGACAAAGTTCTGTTCTATGACCTGGTCATAATCCACCCATATTTATGAGATCATGAATTCATTAAGGAAGAGAAGAACAAGTCCTATTCCTAATAAATAATAAAGTTTTAAAACAGAAAGTTGTATTATAATTCAGACTATTCAGCTTGGACGTTCATGATAGTGAGAATGTTACCTGTTAACTATAACACAAAGTCATAGGTTTAGAAGAGACCTCAGAAACCCTCTAATCCTCATTTTTACAGATGGAGAAACTGAGGCCCAAAAAAGTTAAGGGGCTTGCCTAAGGTTACAGAAGTATTGAGAAGTAGAAGTCTTCTAATTATGAATTCAATGTTTTGTTTTGTTTTTCCCAATAATACTGTGCAGCCACCACTTGCAGCAATCAAATTCATCAGCACAAGTTAGTTCAGCAAATCAGCAATCTATCAGAGAGCAAGGAATGTTTCCAGAGAAAACAAAGAATAAAATTTTGTTGAGGAAAGTGAGGAAGAAAGAGGAAAAGAGGGACAAGAAAACACTAGAATGGGCACCAAAATGCAGACATCAAGTGGGGAAAAGGAAAGAAAAAATGTGTTGATTTCACAATTTAACTAAAGTGAATTATTTATGTAAAATAAATGAATAAATGGGCTTATATCAAACAAAATTTAAAATACTGGATTACATGGTCTAATAGAAATGAAATCTACCCCTCAATCTAAGTTGTAAGTAATAGGCATTTAGGTTATATCAAACAACAAGTATTCACTTTAAATCAAATCCATCCTAATAACCAGGTGCCAGGAAAGGAAAGGTGAAGAGATTGAAAGTCCTCTGATTTCAGACTGACCTCTGTCCTAGGTTGCCCAGTCCACTTTGTCCCTGGGGGAAAATAGAGAGAGCCTGAGACCCACGGCACATGTTCTCTGTGCACTGATAAATACTATAACTGCCTGAAGTCTCTTACTGGCTATTTCTCTTATGAACTAACTTACAGACACAGAGGAATAATAAGGTTTCCAAATAGCACATGCTTCCAAATACAAGTACAAAAACACCTTCCAAAGTCAATTTTAAGAGATTTAATAATTATCCAAACTATTGCAGGCCTTCATTAGCACAGACATTTGAAAGTTGATTGTTATTAATCATCACTACATCTGGGCTAAGCTTTGAAAAAAAATTTTAGGCATTTTAAAATTTGCATAAGTTCATTTGCACCCTGATATCAGTGAATAATGATAATTGAAATTCAATCCAATGTTCATATACACTCAGATCCTTATTGCTCAACAAAGCATAAGGCCAAACCAACTGTCTTTGGCATCACAACATCTCTCCTTCACATCTAGTTCTCACTCACAGAGCCACTATTTTACAGGAATTCCTCAGCTCTTGTCTGGACTACGTTAGGGCCAAACTGGCCGTCTGCAAGTTCCTCACAAATGACACTCCATCTCTCATATCTCTTCCTTTGCCCTGGCCACCCCCTCATGCCTGGAACAAACTCCTTCCTCACTTCAAAGAATCCCCATGTTTATTAAAGATGTAGCTCAAGCATCATCTTCCACAAAAGACCCCCCAACCGCAAAGGTTCCCCCCAACTGCTAATACTCTCCCTCTTTAACTACCTTATAAATTTTATATTTCTTTAGTATATACCTATATATGTTCATGTTGTCTACTGAAATAGAATGTAAGCTCTTTAAGAGTAAGAATTTTTTTTTTGTATCTAATCCCCAGCACAGTAACTGACAGAAAGCACTTGCTTTTTGATGGCATATTTGGAGCATATAAATCCCTTACACTCCTGAGGTAAAAGTAGTTGTCACCCAACCCACCTCTCATATACTGTGGAAACTACAAAAGCAAACAAATACATGGTGACTGCCCACTGGTTATTTTAAATTTAAAGAGCATCCATCACAATGGGAAAAAATAACCAAAAACAATGAAATCCATTGCTGAAAGGGTTGTTACAAAACAGGTATAGACATACATTAATGGTGAAAATGAAAACTTGCACAATATTTTGGAGGGCAATATGGCAGCAAGCAATAAAGTTACAAAAAGAATATCCTTTTTGACCCAATAATCCCATAGCTGGGAATGTACCCTGAAAACAAGAAAAATGCTACATGTTCAAGGACTTTCATAGCAAGTGTTACTTGTGGTTGAAAAAAACCAGAAACAATTTAAATGTACAAAAACTGTGGAATTGTTAAATAACTTGTGGAACATTAATATAATGGGATTCTATACTATAATCAACACTGTCACGTATGAAGAACATGGAGAAATCTTGAAAAATCCTTATGAAACAGTGCAAATGGAACAAAACGGTACCAGAAGAAGAGGAGACAAACTAGAACTTTGTACAATTGATTCCTATTTACAGGTATCTCTGAAAAGGATTGACTAGATACATTTCGCCATAGGTGTTTCAACAATCCGGCTAGCAGCTGCTGTGGGAGGATGAAAGACCAACACAACTCCAACAACAAGAACGCTACCAGCATGCTGCAATAGCACAGGTTCTTTTGATCTGCTTAACTAAGGAAAGCAACGTTAAGGGGTTGACAAGCTTACTTTAATTCAGCATACAAATATCATTCACTTAGTTCAGGGGACAAGACCAGTTCAGAGCAAAATACAAAGTACAAACATTGACAGACAGACCTTGTCTAATTCAAATCCCAACACATAGTTACCAGAGTTTAACAAAGTCTCAGCATCCAGGTTACAAGCTGGAGGGCCCTTAGCTATAGCTGCCCAGAGTCTCCGCATCAGCACGAGTGAGAGCCCCAAACAAATTACAAACATCGACAGACAGACCAAATACTGATTCATAGTTACCAACATCTAGGTTCAGCCCAGGAGCTCATAACGTGGGCTGGCCCAGAGTCACTCGCGCCACCACTGCTGTGGGTAAGAGCTCCAAAGACGAGAAAGCCAACCTCTGGTTTTATATCTTTTTCAGGGTCAGGGGTGAGTCACACATGAGACTCACCCAAGTGACCTAAAATTGTCACAAAGAGGTGACTTAAACACATGTGGTCTAAGAGCCTCTGATGTCCCAAACCTATCACTCAAACTCATGTGTAAACTAGGCCCTCCCTTAGTTAGCCCCACCTGGGTCCCCACCTTGGTTACCAATTCACATCCATATAGGTTTAGCACCTAATTGGGGTTTGGGCTTGGGGCTTAGCACCTAGTAAGACTCAAAGACAATTAATCATTTTAAAACAGTAAGAAAGTCCCAACTCAATTGATATTACAATAGGGTACACATATCACTTGAGGCTTAGCTACCTAGGGCTACTTTATATATTCCATGTGGTTCTAAAACCAGATTAAAGCAATTGTACAACTCTAATTAAAAACATGTGTACTGGCTCATTCATTCCTTCACTGAGGTAGAAACAAGCTAGAAAAACTGAGCTACAGGAAAGGTGACAGCAAAGTAGAAAAATCATCAGATGTCACCTCTGCCATTCATTTGCCTCTACATACCTGGGCAAGTCATTTAACATTTCTAGGTCTCCAAATAAGGAAGTTGGACTAGATGACCACTGGGTCCCTTCCAGCTCTGGATTCTATGAAATAAGTTGCTTCATATCCTATTAAATTCAGAAAGGTGTTTTATCCTGAAGAATCATTAATTTAGTCCTTTCATCCCAGTTTCATGTCAAGGTCACCATACCACTAAAAACTGGAAAAGCCTGTTTTTGACTTACCATACGCTGCCACCAATAAATAGGTAAGTAGAGCTCCACAGACCAACTTTTCCTCCTAGTATCACTCACACAGTCCAGAGTTTGCCAGTACTGCCATCACCATCAACCATTCAGTTTTGCAGTACTGGTCTATATGATCCCCTATGAATTTCAGTTCAATAAATGCTAATTAAGCACCTACTACTTACATGTACAGGGCCCAATAATAGGCCCTGGGGATACAAAGACAAAAAAGTAAACAGTCCTTGCCTTAAAGGGCTTATTCACATCCAATTTCCCTTGAACTCCCAACTTGGGTTAACTGCTGTTTTACTCTATATGAGTATTTGGTTATAAATCAGGGACCTAGTGCCACCTCTGCCACTGAAACCTAAAATAAGCAAGTCACTGTGGCCCAGCTTCTGATGTTAACAATTTTCACTCCGGGATAACTCATAATGTTTAAGGATAAATAACATTTCTTTGAAACTGCTTTGGAATAATTACGGCAATCATAATTGCCTATGATAAAGAGAAAATTACGCTTATTTTGAAAGGCAATGTGGTATAGTGGTGACTGAAATGGACTTGGAATGAGGACATAACTGGGTTGGAATCCTGCTTTTGATGCCTACTAACTACATGTTATGAGCAAAACACAAAACCTCTCCAAACTTCATGTAAAATGAGGTTAATAATTTATGTAATATATCTACCTTACAAGGCTCTTATGATCAAATGAGATGACATATGGAAGGCAGTTTGTAAACTTACAGAAATACCAACTACTAATTATTTGATAAGCTGCACCAGAAAACTGGTTGACCTGGAAAAAAAAACCCACAATTTACCCCATACACCTTTTCAAAACACTAGGGGAAAATTAACATGTAACATGTAATAAACAGCAGGGTTTGTCAGTAATACTGTCACTATCTACCTCACAGAATTACAGTGAAGAAATGCCAAGCAGACTTGGCTTGACAAAATATTCTGAATACCATATTCTAACTGGAAAAAAGAATAGTATCCCAAATCCATTTCAAAGTAAAATAGTATTAATAATAGTTAATTTATCTAGTGCTTTCCATCTTAAAACATACTTTCTTCAAAACAACTCTGTGAGGTACGCAATGACAAGTATTAAGCTATCCCTATTTCACAGATGAAGAAATGGAGGCGGAACGAGTTCCTCAGTGATGTACCATCAGTGTCAGCACCAGGGATAGCTTTTTTTTTTTTTTGACCAGATCTGTGTCTTCATCATGGGAAAAGGAACTCCAGCTGAGGATGCAAGCTCCACATTTGGTGTTGTAGAGGACGGGGAGAGGTTAAGTAACTTGCCCTGCCATACAGATAATCGGCAGTAACTCTTCCGACTCGAAGTCCTGTATTCCTACAATCCAACAGCTACTTCTGAAAATAAGTTCAACTAAGGCGATCATATATTAAAGTACTGTAATTCCATTAAAATTTACTACAAAGCCCACTAATCTTTAAAGTAGAAAGCAGCACGGTGTATTACGGTGGTTCTCAAAGTTGGTTCCCCAGACCCTTTAAGGGGGCACTTGAAATCAAAACTATTTTTCTAATAAGATGTCTTAATTTCTAATATGTCAAAAATTGATAGTCATAGCCTACAAGAAGGGATCATTAACTTCTAAGTTTGTAAAAGAGTTCTCAAAGTGTCATCCCCAGACCCTTTCAGGGAGTCCTGAGGTCAAAATATTATTTCATAATGACAAGATGCTTTAATTTCTATTATGGCAAAATGAATATAGTCCACCTACAGGAGATACTAATTTTTGAGAGTGTAAAAGAATTCTCAAAGTGTGGTTCCCCTTTCAGGGGGTCTTGAGGTCAAAACTCAAAAAGGGGATCCTCGATAATTTTTAACTGTAATAGAGTTCTGAAACCAAAAAGTTTGAGAACTGCTGGTGCAGAGGATAGTGCTGGCTGGTCTCAGAAACACTAAGACCTGGGTTCACGTCTTGCCTCTGACAAAAACTGGCTTTGTGACCCTCGACAAGTCACTTAAGCTCTCAGACTCTAAAAACTATAAAATGCTAACAGTTAATGTGCGTAGGTAGAAGTTTCCTTACAGGAAGAGTTCCCTATGCCAAGAACTCACAAATTCGAGCCCCATCCCCTCCCCCGCAAAAAGAGAACCAGCAAGTTACAGTGAAAACACCACTTTAAGCAGTGGTTGGAGTCTCTCTCTGGGATCACTCCGCGTAGACAGAGATTTCAGGGTCATTTCTGGACTGTCTCTAGCAGGGAGCCCATGCCCTGGGAGCGCTCACGCTCGGGCACTGAGTTCTGAGTCACACATAAGTCTCCCCGCCTTCCCGGGGCCGTTTCCAGGGGGCCACAAATGACATCCCGTGATCGGGTGCAGAAGTCGTCAGCGCTACCCCTTCGTCGGGGCCCGAAGCACTCTGGAGGAGGCCCCCTGGGGCGTGTTCGCACGTGCCCGGGGCTGTCACCCGGGAGCCCGGCCCCTCCCCCCGTCCCCCCCTCCACCTTGCCAACCCTCCCCCCCGCTCCCCGGGCCCTGGGACGGCAGGAGCCCGGCGTGGCCCGCGGAACAGCTGCCGCCGCGCCGCGGCACCTACCTGGGCTAGACCCCTGCCGGGGAGACCCGAGAGGCAGGGACGAGGGAGGCGTGGGGGGAGGGGGCGTCCCAGGGAGGTCGGGGGAAGGGGAGGGTCAGGGGGCGGGGCGCCTCACCATCTCCGGCCGGACTCACTCGTGCGCTTGTTGTGATCTCAGCTCCCCGGATGCGGCGCCAGTGCCGAGTTCAAGTTGCACTTCCGGGGTCCTCGGCGAGCATCTGACGTCATCGAGCCTACCGCCGCCAACCCGGAAGCGGACGGTGCGCGTGTGCGCATTGGCGGCCGATGTGACGGTTACCGGCGGCGTGCGCGCGCGCGTTGAGCTTGGGAATCTGGGACCTAACCTGCGTCTTCTTCCGCTGCCGTCGGGCCTTGACCTGACCTTCTCGGGAGGGACGGAGCGCGGCGGCGACTGCAGCCTCGGTCCCCCGGGGCGGGGAGGGGAGAGGAGAGGGTGGGCCTCGGAGAGGGTGGGCCTCCCAGAGGCCTCCGACGATCGCCCTGCTCCTGGAGCGACTTGGTCCGCTCACGAGCCGGGAGAGGGCGGCCGGGGCCTCGTCCAGCGCCGACACCCGCGTCAGGAAGCGCGGGGAGAGGCTCCGAGCGGCCCCGGCTCGTAGCCGCCTCCCTCCTAATAAGCCTGTGCGCTGCGGACCCCCGAAAGCGTCCGCTGGAGTGCGGGAAGGAAGCTCCCGCGTCCCGAAGCAGGGAGAGGAAAAGAGCCGGCCTGCAGAGAAGACGGGTTCGAATCCTTCCAGTGCTGCGAGCTTGAGTACAAATGCACTGCCTGCCACGGAGCGCTTCAAAAGCTGCTTCTTCACTTACGGACATCCCTTGGGCCTCAGTTGTCCCATCTGTAAAGTGGCCTGGTTAACCCCAAGCTCCCTCACTTCTAAATCTGCGACCTATGACTAGTTATCTTTAAGATCCCTTTCACCCTAAATCTGACTTCAGAGACTGAACGCAGCAGATCTGGAAATTTAGTGAACTTTTTAATCAGTTGAGACAATTCATTTTCAACAAATAATTGAGTTCTTCTGATGCCTAGCCTTGATTCTTCCCAGTTAACCATTCTAAACACATTTCCTCTAGTTGCCCTTTATTAACTTTCATTTATGGAAATTGTCACATGAGAATTAGAACAATTTCTGAAGAGATCACTTGGCCTACTTGTTGTGCCAGGAAGACCTGGGTTCAAGTCATTTGACACATTAGCTGTGTAACTAACCTTGGCCAAGTCAGCTAATTTATCTAACTCTGTTAATACTCTTTAAGTAGCAGAGAAGCTGCTGAGGGGCCATGTTGGTAGAGAAACCTTTCCCACTGGGGAGTCCTTACTGCAGTTACATCATAGGTCCTTGTTTTAGTTTTGTTCTCACCAGATTTGAACTCCAAGGAAGATGACTCTTCCTGACCTCGGGCTGTGCATTCTATCCACTGGGCCACCTAGCTGCCCCTTCAATACTGTATCCCTAGACCTATTTAGTAGATGTGATATGGCGGATATTTTCAAAAATAATTTAATTTGTAGAAATTAAGAGTTATATGGTAGACGATTTCCAAATTTTTTTGACCAAATATCAAGTGCTTAATAGTGTGTACAAGGCAACGTGCCTGATATTAGTGATACAAAGGCAAGCATGAATTTTTCTGCCCACAAAGAGCTTTTATTCTACAAAGGGAAATAGGGCAAGGTTAAAATGCTGTATTTTTAGCATTTCTTATAAGCATGACCTTAATACCTGAACTCCTTCCCCCGCCACCCCCCCTCCCCAGTCACACAATCATTCAGAGGCAGAAGGAATCTGAGAGACTATCTAGTCTGACATGTACAGGAAAAAGCAGCCCCTGTACAATATATGCAGCAAGTGGTCATTCAGCCTTTGCTCGTAGACCCCAAATGAGAGAAAGCACTTATTATGTGCCAGGTGCTATGCTAAGTGTCGGGCATACAAAGAGAGGCAAAAGACAGTTTCTGATTTCAATGAGCATATAGTCTAAATTTCGTGGAAAAAAATATGGAATACTTGATAAATTTGTATGTCATCCTTACACAGTTTTCTTTGTATCATTCTAAATTTAGTATATATGGTACTATATATGTGCTATTGAGGTGAGAAAAGATAAACCCTTGGGCAGAGCTGACTGGTTGGTGTTCAGAGAGTGGGTGCTACAATGTGCCTCACTCCTTCTTAATCAGCCTTAAGACTCCACAGAACCTTGCCTTCAACACCAGAACCACCTACCCTTGCGCCATGCATGTTCCCAAGCCTTTCTGACCTCTTCCTCAGGTGGGTTGATGATCATATCATGATTGCTACTGTACGGAGCCTGCAAATGTACTGCCTTAGAGTTCTACCCAGAGTCCCTGAGATTCTGAGCTGTAAGCTGCCAAGGCCAGAGCTCTCTTCCCTAGCTACTAAACCCCACCCCTTCATATCCATCTTCTTCACCAGGCCTGACTCAAGATTGTCTGGTGGCTCATGTTTGAACTGGAACAAAACAAGCACTCATTGACCATTTAACAAAAGGAGATTTATTTAATAATATGGAAATTATATTCAGCAAGGCTACAGCATTGATTCCTTTGAACCCAGCACCACTCACTCTTCATTTGCCATGGTGGTGTCTGATCAGAAGCATTTGTCAAAACTAAGAAGCCCCTGGACTCTTCATGAGCTGGGCTTTTGACTTATTCAACTAGGAGGCTATAACAGCAGTTAGAGCCTAAGTCCTTGGCTCTTTTAAGTCTCAAGGATGATTTTACCACCTTGGAAGACTAGTCTAGCCTATGAGATGGAATATGGAGCAGAATGAAGATGAAAAATCCCAGGTTTCACCTGCCTTTGGAATGACCAAGTGCGAGATCTTAATGATCTGGTAAATGTTAGTAATGCCAAATATTTGCAGTGCATAATGGGTCTACTGGTGTAAAATTGTAACATGGAAAGCATAGATGATAGCTCTCATATATTACAGTCATCAGTTCTCATCAGTGGTCAGAGTTACCTCCAATAAAGTAACTAAGAAGTCATTACTGTCATGCTTGCAGCCTCTCTTGGTGCTCAGCTCAGTGTGGGGAGACTCACTGTGTGCTAACACCCATTCAGGGTCTCCTAGCCCACCTAGCAGGATCTTCCCCCATTAAGAGGGAAGAGGGAAATGCCAAATCTTTGACCCTTTAGAAGCCTCAGCTGAAGAAGTGCCTCTTTCGTGGGGGCTGGATAGTTACACAGAACCAATCTCATCTCTTCCCAACAATTCTACTTAGTTCCTTAGGCCTTCCCTGGGAACAAGTTGGCAGTTAACTCTCATATTGTGTTTACTGGCAGCGATGTGGAGGGGTCTAAGAAGTTCTAGATTATAGTAAGCAAAAGGTTACATGCAAAAGTTCTACCTCTGCTGATATCACAATTTCACTGCCCCCACTACCAGAGCCTTGCTCAGCCTTGCTGCCACTCTTCCTGCTTCTGTTACCTTCAAATCAGGGCCTTACCGGCTGGAAGTTCCATCACATTGATGATGTCAGAAATGATCACTTGGGATAGCTCAGGAAAACTCTGTTAGAGTTCTGACCAGCCAAGCCAGGGCTTGGAGTTCTTCCATTAATGGTCATCCTCTATGATGCAGAAAATCCTCCTGCTACCTGACTTAGCTCTGACTGAGGAACCCAGGAGCTCCCAATCTCTCCAACACAACCTGCCACCAAAGCTAGGAAAATTCCTCTCAGAACCTCTATGTGCTCACTTCTGCTCAGAGAAGAGATTAATCTGGCCAGTAGCAAGCTCTAGCTTCCGTGAATGGTCATTCACCATTTCTGTTGGCTGCCTGGATGCATCAACCACCCTCACAGGAAGTTCCAGAGAAAGTTATATTTCACACACTGTTAGAGGAGAGTAGAAACTGTCCATTTATAGCCTCACACGGCAATGGTAGGTGGGGAGAGAATCAAGGGACAACCCAGTGATAGTTGCATTATCCCAAAGCACCTAGTCTTTCAACACTGAGTCCCAAACATGGTCCAAGTTTCGTAGGGCTCACCTGTTTGATCCCATCATACACTCTCTACTTAAATACTTGCTCACTTCAGCAAATCAATCAGGGCATATTTAACACATTTGTCCACATTCCCAAGTCTGGAAAAGTCTGGAATCCTGAGAAGGCTCAAATATTGTTGTTTTAAGTGCCTCCCTCACTACCTTACATTAAGGAGTCTCAACAAAGTCCACGTGGCATAGTTCTTAACAGTGTCCTTAATGCCATATAAAAAATCTCAAGTAGTCTATCCGGTACAATTCTTAGACAATCTCAAAATTAAGTCTTCAGAAAGGATCAGAGACTTCAGTGGAAAGTATAAAGTTATGCTAATTCAACATCAATATTGTACAATATTTACCGTCTTCAGGGCTCAGTTCCTATTTGAACACCTTTACATCTATTGCTAGTTGCTGAATGCTAGCACACAGTTTATTTTCTAATCCCACCAGTTCATTGGTAGCCCATCCCTTTCCCATTGAGAGGACTCTGTATGTTAACAGAAGCATGGTAGCCATAGAGTACACGGCTTCCATGCCAGGGCATCTGATCTCCTAAGTGTTCCCTTTCTCTTAATTGCCCTTCCCCCACTTCAACAATGAAGTTAACTACAGGAATATCTTTCCAACTAAATGTTAAATGTTCTAAACTAGGCCAGATTCAGAGTGGTCTACCGATTCAGGTTTTAAATTGGAATGGAATGTTACATGGTTAACAATTAACAAAAGGAGATGTGCAATTAGCAATAGCATGGAAAGGATATTCAGCAAGTTTACAACATTAATTCAGGTGAATGTAGCTCTCCTCTCTCTGCATTTGCTCTGGTAGCATGCCTGGTCAAAAGCATGCGTCAAGCCTGAGGGGCCTCTGATACCACTACTCTAGATTTTTTTTTTTACCTAAGCAAAAAAATAGTAACTTTATGAGGAAGCTATATCAGTGGTTAAAACTTTAATCTCCCCACAACAATTAAGCTTCTGAGATGGTTTCATTATCTTCTGAGGGGAAAAATACTAGCATAGCCTACGTGCAAGGACTTTAAGAATGTTACACTTACCACATTATCCATGTCCACCTCATCCTGTTGTGCAGGTTCCACAGTAGGGAACCAGAGATCTTGCCTTTCCTAGCCCCAGCTTGCTCTCACCCATAGACCACTAAAAGGAGCTGCCATCTAAGGGTACCATGGAACTGCCCCTACCTTCCAGTCTGATGGCCTCCCTCATGCTAACGGGTGCCTGACGGGCCAGTAGGAATAGGCCTTGGAGAACTGTTCCCATATCCCTATTGCCTAGTTCTAGGTACTAGATGACCACTATCGGCTAGACCCAAGGCAACCACTCCAAATCTTAGGCCTACTGTCCTTCCCAACAAGTACTGCTTTAAGCCTTAGGACTCCCCCAAAACAGGAATTCCTGTGAAGAAGGCGCTAATCATTCCAATCACCTGCCAACCAACTGCCACACGAGAAAAAAAAACGAGCCTAGCTGAAGTACCAAAGCACTTCAAGCGAGGCAGCATGTTGCCAGGCGAGTTGAACCACCACAACTCCCTTAACCATCTGTATCAGTAAGGCAAGATTCATGACCTTGAGGATGACCACGAACGTGCCTGAATGGTTCAGAATCACAAAGTATGAAAAACTCTCTATGTAGAAGGCAGAGGAAGTCTGACATTTATTTAGACTCCAGAGGATAAAATTCCAAGACCAATAATTCCAATTTGATATAGCAGTAATTATATTTCAAAACCAGTAAGCCCGCCTCAATGTAGCAACAAGGAAATTATAACACAGTACTATAGCAAGTCACCAAGTCATCCTGTAATCTTCCCTCCTGCTACAGCCTTCCGATAACCAATCACTCAGTAATCCTAACTCCCCTCTCAGCACTTTCTTCTGCAGCTCTGCTGACACTGGTTCGCTCAATGTCTGCTGCCTCAATATCTTCTTCTCAGCTCTGCTGCTCTCTTCAGTTCTGTCCCTCTTCAATTCTGGTTCTCTCACATTCTGGGCTTCCCTTATACACAGCCCTAGTCGACATCTGATTGGCTAGAACTCACATCTCTGATTGGCTGAATTCATGATTGACTGGAACTCAGGGCACACACCATTGGCTCTGGTCTTAGCAACTCTCCTTAGGGTTCTGAGGGCTTCACCCCCAAATCAGCTTAGTACCTTAGGCCTACTTACAAACAAAGATATAATGAAGCTTTCACACCTAGGCCCACCTGAGACCTATTGAATGTGTGGGGAAGATATTCGATCACATTAATACCACACCCACATCTCTGACCCTGATGTAGACAGCCCAGGACTTTGGACCCCAAACTTTGGAAATAGCCATGCCCCACACACCACCAGACTGGCTTTCAGCGCAGCCCCCATAGATATCATTAATGGGAGAAATCATTGTGGAGAATGGGTCTACCTTTCTCATCAACACCAGCAACAATTAATAACTAACTGCTACCAACAGAAAGATGTACCCAGGAGTCTAGGAATAGCACCAGTCCTTGCCTCCATACCATCATTCCTGCTTCCAAGCCAGCTGTCTGTCATCTGGAGAAGCAATTCCTGTGGAGAGGGGATCACCATCCCCATGAACAGCCACACTCTGGGCAGGCAAGCTAGTCTAGTTAAAGCAACCAGACTCTCTAAGGGAGAGACAGTGGGGAGCACGTGCTGGGCAAGTCAAAACAATACTAACATTTTGACTATCATCTCCTCTTAAACCCTGATGGGGATAGCCTAGGACCTTGAACCCAAAAGTCTTAGGAATGGCAATGATTCCAGCTCAGTGTTATCAAACACTATCCTAAGAAGTAACCGCCTGTGATTATGCAGGCTAGCCACTGCTCCTGCAGATGCTACAGAAACAGTACTGAAGACCCAGAAAAGAAAGTTCTTGACACTGAAGTCCTTGGCCTTGTCAAATGGTTCAATATCAGAAACTGATAAGATTCTTTTCAGAAGAAATGTCATTAATGAAAAGGCAGAAATATCTCCTTTGCTGCTGTACCCCAAGGAACATAGAAATTTTCCATCTGACTTGCAGCTGAAATCTTCCACATGCATTGTCTCCTCCGTTAGAATGTGAGCTTCTTGAGAACAGGGACTGTCTTCTATTTGTGATCTCCCCCTCTGCTGTAAGGCGCAAACCTCCTTTGTGACTTATTTTCCTTAATTAGAATATGAGCTCCTTGAGAGCAGGGCCCATCTTGCTTTTCGACTTACATTCCCAGTATCTGAAATACCGTAAGTACTTAATACATGCTTGTCTATTCCATTCCATCCCTCCCACATTCCTATTCCACTCTACCCGTCCTTCCATTTGTACCCTCTGGAGCCCTTGTTTTATCCTTGACACATTGTCCTTTTGTATTATATATGCTCTCTTTCCCCCAAAATTACTTTGTATATGTTTTGTACTTAACTGTATGTGGACACATTGTTTCCTCTCAATCAAATGAAAATTCCTCGGGAGCAGGAATTATGAAACATTGCTCCCAGTCACTAACAATAAGAGAGATTCAAATCGAAACAATGCTGACGTTTCACCTCACACTCAGCAAATTGGCAAAGATGTCAAAGATGGGAATAGTCAATGTTGGGGAGAAGCTGTGGGAAAAAAATGAGACCACCACTACTGCTGGTGGAGCTATTTAGTCCCAATTATTGTGGAAAACAATTTGGAATTATGCTAAGAAAGTGACTAATGTGTCTACATCCTGTGATCTAGAGATCCCACCACAAGGCATAAAAAAAGAAGTTAGAGAGAAAGACAGGTTCCATATACACCAAAATATTTAGAGCAGCCGTTTTTGTGGTAGCAAAGAACTGGAAACAAAGCAGATGCCCGTCGAATGAGGAATGAATAAACAAATGTGGTACATAAATGTAAGGGAATATTTTCATGCTGTAAGAAATGATGACTACAGAAAAATATGTGAAGACATGAAATGAATTAAAGTAAATTAAGCAGAAGTTAGAAAGCAATATACACAATGTCTACATCAAAGTAAATGGAAAGAAAACAACAAAACAACTGAAAATGGATAATGTAAAATAACAACGACCAAGCCTGGCCCTAAAGAAGAGAGAGGAGAATGTGTCTTCTTTCCTTTTTCACAGAGATAGGAAACATTTCATATAATTTCAGATTTTGCTACTGTTTTAGTTAGTTTTGCTGAACCGTTATAAGAGATATTTCTCTGTAGGGAAAAGGAGGGATATGTTGGGAAATGTAAGTGATTGAAAAATAAAAGATTAATTTTAAAAATTCAATAATATAAATGCTTGTCTTGTTTGGTAGAGAGTCAGCTCTATAATGCCAACACCATGTGTTTAGGACTCACTGAATTATAGCAAGTTCAGGAAGAAGGTTGGATTCCCAAGTGGTTGAGAGTTTGAAACTAATTGATTTTCAGTTAAACCTACAAATTCACAAACTTCTTGATAATAAGTTAGAGCAGTCCTATAATTAGAGGTGAAGCTGAAGGACAAACGATTGATGATCATAGAGAACTTGTACATACTTTGCACTTCTGCCCCAGGAGGATACCTATCCAAATTGCTAAGGACTCACTAGGACCCATATTCTTTTGGTTGGATGAGATTCAATATGAATCTCCCTATGCTTCTCTGTAGTTCTTATAGTCACAATTTCTTAATGCACAACAACATCACATTACATTCAAGTACCCCAATTTGTTAAGCTATTCCATTCAATGAGCTTTTGCTTTGTTCTGACTTCTCTGCTACCACAGAAAGGGCTGCTATAAATATTTTTGGTGTATATGAAAACTTTCTTTTTGATTTCCATGATTTATATTCCTAGAAGTGGGATTTTAGTGTCAAAAGGTATGGGCACTTCATTTGTTTTCTTAGCATAATTCTAAATTTTTTTTCCAGAGTGATTGGACCAGTTAGCAGTTCCACCAGCAGTATTAGTATTCTAATCAGTAAGTGCCTATTAATGCCGCCTGATAGTTAAATAAGGAATGAGAATCACAGAGTTTCAAATTTGGAAAGGACCTCAAAGTCTATCTATTTCAAACTATAATTGAAAGAGAATCTCCTCTACAATCTTCTACTACATAACTAAACAAGTGATCATCTAGTCTTTGCTTGAAGACCTCAAGTGAAAGAAGACTCATTAACATCTTGAGGTCCATTCCACTTTGAGTTGGCTCTGATTTTTAGAAAGTTTTTTTTTTCCAATGCCCAACCTAAATTTGTTTTCTTTGCAGCTTCCTCCCGTTAGTTTTATTTCTACCCTCAGGGGTCAAACAGAATTGTATCTAATCCCTTTTCCACCTAATAGCCTTTCATTTGAAGGTAGCTATTTGAAGAGGAGTCACTTCTACCCTTCTCCAAGTTGTTCTCAATGGAGTCCTTTCAATTCACTTCAGGAACAGAATAAATCCATTTTGGAAGAAGTCAAAGATATCCCCATCCCCACCTCTCTTTTAGATAACATTTTAAAATTATCCTAGTCTAAGGCCTTTGGGTTAATATGAAAGAGAAATCTTTATCAATTTTCTTAATGTAGCAAGTTGAAAACAGTATCCGACTCTCTTCTTTCCAGGTCCACCCAGGAAAGGACTCCACCCAAAATAATTAGGGAAGGGACTGCAGAAGAGCGAAGGACCCTGAATTCATCCATCTTGACGGACTAATGGTTTGTTATTCTTCCTTCTCAAAGAGGACTAAATGAATGTGTCTGCAGCTGATTAAACCAATATGAGCTCTGAAGGCTCTACCACAGGTCAGGCACGAATAGTCTGTATGAACATTGAGAATGGAGATATTTCTAAATTTGCAGATTTCACATTTCTCTTGAGCTACTGCAATTCTGCTTTGCTCATAGAGCACAGCACCTTCTTTGATGCAGGTGCACCATCCTGGGGGGATCCTGTGCCAATATTTCCTGTGTCTCACAATCTATTCCAAAGTTCTTCCATGTGTCATTGTATTGCTTTTTCTGACCTCCACGTGAGTGCTTACTTTGTGTGAGTTCTCAGTAAAATAGTCTTTTAGCCAAACATATGTTTGGCAATCAAACAGCATGGCCAGACCATTGGGGTTGCATTCTATGCAGTACTGTTTGAATGCTTGGCAGGTCAGCTCTAGAAAGGATCTCAGTGTCCCATATCTGTTGTGATATACACGGAAGAAAGGATTAAGAGGATAATGACACACCTAGGAGAAGGCAACCAGCTCTTTGATTACATCAATTAACAAAATTTTAATCAAGTGGAAAGGAGAATACTTAAAGGGATTGGTCAAAGAATGGTTTCAGGAAAATAATTTTCTACCCAAAAGTTAAGCGACTATCATTCTGCTTAACTGAACTGTTACCTAAACTCTAGTCTCTTGTTCAATTTCAATTGTGAAATATCCTGGAATTTAGTATAGTGCCTGGCACATAGTAAACACACGGTAAATGTTTATTGATTGATTAATTGATATTCCTTGTTTAAGAATCCTATAAATTGGGAATTCAAAATGACTTATGAGGAGATATGTCTGGAGATATGAGAAGACTCTTAGTCTGGACATTTCTCTAAGCTAGAAAAATGCTTGGATTAGAATAATAATAAATCAGTGTGCACCAGGCTTCTGGGCATGCCCAGTTCTAACATGGAGCCACCCTTCAGTGGTTTTTTTTTGAGTATGTCCAGTGTGCCTAATATGAAACTCCTGTATACCCTTACCATGTGGATGGGGGTGGCCTCCTATGATTGGCTGTCTGAGTTTTAAAACTAGTGCAACTGTGCTTTTTTCTATGACTCCTAATTGCTGCATTCAGTGTGGAGGCCATGAACTGAGCTATTGAGAGGGGTAGGACTTACCTTCCCCTGTTTACCTCTCTTTTAATTTGGCTCTGAGAAAGGGGTCTGGTGGTACATGTTTCTGTTCTGTGTTGTTTATCCTCAGTTTCAGGACACCTAAAACTGAGGATAAACGACACAGAAGTATTTTTTGCTTCAACACCATAAAATCCATGCATTTGTATTTCAGAAGAGATGGCTTTTTGAAATGTATCTTACAAATAAACTGCAAATTTCTAGTTTTTGGTCTGACCTCTTTTCAAATTAGGGGTTATTAGCCTGTCACTTAGGTGGGTTTGAGAGTGCACTGGACCTGAGAAAAAAAGTTATTACCAGAGAAAGTTATCAGGCTAATGTGCTAACATCCCCAATGAAGATCAATGACAATTGTTTATTTGTTCAACATAATATTATGTTGTGAGCAGGTCAACACAGCCAGAAGTTGTAAATATGGAGCTCATTTGCTGTCTTAGCCTATTGTCTGAATTTAACTAGAACAAATAGTTATGTTTGTTTTTGTGCTTTGCTGTCTTTTCATTTGGTTTTGCCCCCCATCTTCCCCCTTAGACTATGATATACTTACTAGAAGAGACTAGCATAGCACCTCTTCTGGGCTTGCTCTTCCCAACTCCCACTCAAACTGCTAGGCTGGGTCTCCAAAGGTGCAGATATTGTTCCCTTTAGTTTGGGAGGTATCTAGTTATGTTACAAGCCCCCTTCTGTTGCAATCCACTGTTGACTATTAACTAGTCAATTAGCTTTTTAGAAATAGTATTTATAATCATGCATAACAAAGACAATTGTTACAGAAATATACTCCCACCCCCACAAACAGGAGTCACACTCTCCTTTTGCACACAACAGATACCCCTGGGAGAGTGCCTACAAACTTAGAAAGCATATTCAATGAGTTGATAATGGTTTATTAAGCTCCTAGGAAATGCTGGGGATACAAAGAAATGTAAAAAAACAACCTTGCCTTCTAGGAGCTTAAAATCTAATGGGGTAAAAGATGAAAAGAGGGTACCTCTCATCATACAGTGCAAACAGGGCTGTCAGCCAGTGCTCTAGGGACACTACTAGCCAGTGTGACCTCCCTGATGGATTTCTAGAACTTACAGCCTTACCTGCCCGGGTGAGCAGAGGAAGAAACTCTTTCCTCCTCCTAATGATTCCTTCTCAGGCGCTTGGCTAGAGCTGCTCCACCATGGACCGACCTGCTTCCGGAAAGAAGGATTTGGAACTAGCTTGCTGTGTTATACACCACCAGAGACATCTCTGATTCTTGCAGCTAAAATTATTTCCCATGCACCTGTCATCTAGTCTCAGCAAATGATCAAGCACTTCACGCCCTGTCCTAATTGATTAAGGACTTTATTTGCACTTAGTTTTCACCTTTGTCCTATTAATTTGGTCTGTTCCTTCTGTGTTTACTTCAATTTGGATAAGGGTTTCTATTTCTACCTTTTCACTGGTTTACTTCCTTTGCAAGTCCTCACAGCATTAAGCTCAGTGAGAACACAACTGATATGAACCTGGTGATGCCAGATAGAGGCAAAGATATCCTTGAAAATTAAACCTATATTTTAAGACCTTATCTACCATCAAACCTTTTACTGGAGCTAATAAAAATAGCAAAACTGATGCATTTTATATTCACCTCATTTTCTTTCCTTCACCTTATGCTGGGTAGCATAGCTAGTGAACAGTGAAATAGCTGAAAGGCATACAAGGGGAGAAAAAAAGAAGCAAGAGGATTATATAGTCTGTAAATAGGCTAATTACACAATAGAAAATTGCCCACACCTAACCACCATGTAGCATCCACCACACCATGTAATAAATATTTTACTAATAATAGAACAAATATCATCTTCAGAGTAGCCTAGAAAAGTGACCATAACATTTCTGTGATGATACGACTTAAGGAATGAGCACATAGAAATGATGAATTGGCATTTTCCCCTTCTTTCTTCTTACCTCACACCCTTTGTGAAGGTGCTATGGCCAAAGGCAGGTCAAACCGGAAAAGAAAAATTAAGAACATAGGTAATACACAAAGTAGTAATCCTAAATAATCAAGAATTGATTGTATTTGACAGAAAAAGAGAATAGGCATCCCAACAGTAATATTGGGGGTGGGGCATTCTGAGAGGATTGATTTATAACAGGACTGATTTATAAACCAGAATGCCAATTTATTAACTTACCACAAAGGATATATCTAGTCCAATAACGGGACTGTTAGTCTGCACAGGGCAAAACCTGCCAATTGTACAGGTGTACTCAGGTGACCAAATTATAGATCAGAGAGTTGCTTTATGAGTATAGAATTAGAGTAAGAGGAGGTAGAAGTTCTTAAGAGAGCTCTCTATCAAGCTTTCTGACCTCTAGGGATAGTTCTGTCTAAATAATTGGCACTATTCTGATCACCTTTTCTACAGTTGCTGTTAAGGGCACACAGACACATTCTTCAATTCCCCTTTTCCCAAAGATTCTACAAAGATGATCATCCACTCTCTCTTTACATTGTCATTACATCACCTGCTTTGTGAAATACTAGAATTTAGAAGTTTATTTTATGCTAGCTATATTTTACAGTGACTATTCCTTTCTGACATATAGGAGACACCTTAATCTCATAAGTAAATTAATTACAAATTACAATATACTAACTTCTATGAATTATACTAACCTTGTGTTTTAATTTTTGTTAGCTGCTGTTTTCAGTGAGTAGTACTTCTGAACCTTGACCCTAGCTTTTGGGAGTTCTTAATTTTGGAGGCTTGTGGCCCTTTGCCCACTCATTACAAGAATAATGTTTATACCAAGGTACCTCCTTGTAGCAATGTGAGACAAGAGGCTGCCTTCTACTTGATATATTTTAGAAAGATATTATTTCAAATTAAAAGGTAACAACTACATAGTTATTAGTTTAAAAAAATGAGGTGATACCAAAATTTATCTTGCAGATAGGCCTAGAAAATCTTATTATTGACAACTTTTTATGACCTTTTTTTTGTACATTTATTAATGTCATTGTGCTTAGTGCTTTTTCTGGGAAAGAGGAAGTAGAATGCTGAACTTTATGGCTTTCCCATACTTTACTTAACATGCCAGTCTTTATAAATTCCAGAGTCAAAAAAGATAACACTACTTCATACTCATTCAGATTTTTTTAACAAGAATTGTAATTTATTTTTCTTACCAGTGCAGTTTCTACAAATTTGGTGGTGCTTTTATCCAAGTGATTGATAAAAATATTAAACAGCCACAGGGACAAGCACAGAGCCACAGACACCACTGGAGACTGGAACAAGTAGGACTACAAGCAACATAAATTGTCTCCTTGACATACTTTAGTCCCATAACCAGTGCCCTCCTATGTTTCCACTTTCTGATCCTGCTTTATTTTGCTTCTTTAGTTATGAACCATGACTATACTCCTAATTACACTTCTGCTTTAAGTAGCCGAGACTGTTTGTTCATCTGATGAACAACCAGCTTCCCATTACTCTGGGCTGGTCTCTGGTCCTGCCGTTTATTGTAAATCAGGTGCAATAAGACTATCACAACGTAATAAAACCCTTCTGTTTCATGAATACTCTAACATCTTTTCAGATGTTAGCTTCGTCGCCTATCCTCATGTTCCATCCCTTGACTGATGGAGATAATTGAGGACAAAGACGTAACTGGCAAATTCAGTTAGGAATGGCATAGAGAAGATACAGAAATGCTGGATGCTCAAGACCAACAGCTATCACCATTATCAATAATGGGGTTCTGTGACTTCTGGTGACAAGATGGTGGAGTGAGGAAGGAACCCTTTGAAACCCTTCCAAATTCCCATCCAAACAACTAGAAAATTGCCTTGGACTTGATCTAGGAGCAAGGAAGCAGCTTACAGCATGGCAGGAAAGGTCTGTCTCACTGGGTGGGTGGAAGGGGAGCAAGGTTTAGACAGCAGCAGCAGCCAACTTCAGAGCAGAGGTCCTTCAGCAAGGCTCCAAGCCTAGGTAAATTCACTAGTGAGGCCCCATGCTCTTGCAAACCAGCAGACCCCTAGGCAACTGAGCAGTCTGTGCAGCACAACAGGGCCACAGAACAAGCCACCAGCAAGTCCTTGACCCCACTGCTGAGCAGTACTAAAAACCTGCCCCAGGGCTGAATAATAGCAAGACCCTGACCCTGGGGCCAACCAGCAGAGAGACCCTGTTTCCAGAACAACCAAGCAGACCCTGGGGCAGACCAGCAACAAGATCCCTCCTTCAGGGCCAGCCACCAAAAAGACTCTATTACCATAAGAAACAGCAGCAAGGACCTTAGAGCAGGCCAGCAGCTAAACCCCACACTCAGAGGAGGCCAACATGAAGGCCCTAGCCCCAGTACAAGTGAGAAGAAAAGTCTACCCTCCAGAGGAAGCAAGTAGCTAGGTCCTGAAGCCCAGCAAAAGCTAGTTAAACCCAACCAGAGCCCCAGCACAAAAAGCTTGGGACAGTGCAGGATCAGAGCCCGACTCTCACATAAAACCACCAAGACTCACACACACACAAAAAGGGCAAGAAAAAAAAATAGCAGAAGAACAAAAAAAAAGTTTTACTGTGGAAAGTTGCTATGGTAATAGGAAGGATCAAAGGATCAAAAAAAATTTAGAAGAGGACAATAGGGTCAAGATGGCTACATGTCAAGCCTCAAAGAAAAACATAACTTGGTCTCAGGCCAAAAAAGAATTCCTGGAAAAGCTAAAAAAAAGTATTTTAAAAAGCAAATTAGAGAAGTAGAAGAAAAATTGGGAAAACAAATGAGAGTAATGCAAGAGAATCATGAAAAAAGAGTCAATAGCATAGGAAAAGATATACAAAAATTTACTGAGGAAATAACTCCCTAAAAAAATAGAATTGACCAAATGGAAAAGGAAGCACAAGAGTTCAATTAAGAAATTATTCCTTCAAAATTAGAATTGAACAAGTAAAAACTTATGACTCTATGAGACGTCAAGATGTGATCAAACAAAATCAAAAAAGTGAAAAAAAAGAAAAAGAAAATGTAAAATTTCCCGTTGGAAAAAACTGACCTAGAAAATAGATCCAAGAGAGATAATATAAGACTTATTGGACAACCTGAAAGCCATGATGAAAGAAAGAAGAGAGAGAGAGTGAGAGAGAGAGGAGAAGAAGAAGAAGAAGAAGAAGAAGAAGAAGAAGAAGAAGAAGAAGAAGAAGAAGAAGAAGAAGAAGGAGAAGAAGGAGAAGAAGGAGAAGAAGAAGAAGAAGAAGAAGAAGAAGAAGAAGAAGAAGAAGAAGAAGAAGAAGAAGAAGAAGAAGAAGAAGAAGAAAAGAGAAAACTGCCCCAATATATTAGAACCAGAGGGCAAAATAGAAATTGAAAGAATCCACCAATCACTGCCCGAAAGAGATCCAAAAATGAAAATTCCCAGGAACATTATAGCCAAATTCCAGAGCTCACACATCAGGAGAAAGTATTGCAAGCAGCCAAAAAGAAACAATTCAAATATCATGGAGCTACAGTCAGGATTACACAGGATTTAGCAGCTTCCACATTAAAGAACTGGAGGGCATGGAATATGATATACTGGAAGGCAAAGGAGTTAGGATTACAACCAATAATCACCTACCCAGCAAAACTGAATATAATCTTTCAGGGAGGAAAAATGGATATTTAATGAAACAGAAGATTTTTAAAAATTTCTAATTAAAAGACCAGAGCTGAATAAAAAATTTGAACTCCAAATATAAGACTTGAGGGAAACATAAAAAGGTAAAAAAGGAAAGAAGAAAGAGAAAACATAAGAAATGCAATAAGGTTAAACTGTTTGTATTTCTATATGGCAAGATAATATTTGTAACTCTTAACTTTATTACTATAAGAGCAATTAAAAGGAGTATATCTAGACAGAGGATGCACATATAAGGTGACTTTGATGGGATGATACCCCAAAAAACAAAATAAAGGGGTGAGAAAGAAAATTGCACTGGAAGAAGAGGGGAGAGATTGAGTGGGGATAATTTATCTCACATGAAAGAGATATGAAAGAGCTATAATAATTGAGGGGAAGATGGATGGGAGTTGGTGGTGGCAGGCAAAGCTTAAATTTTACTCTCATGAAAATTGACTCAAAGAGGGAAAAACATACACACTCAGTTGGATATAGAAATCTATCTTGCTCTATAAGGAAGTAAAAAGGGACAGGGATAATAGAAAGGGGAAGGTGGATTGATAGAAGGTAGGGTATATTGGGGAAGGTGGTGATCAGAAGTAAACATTTGTGAGGAGGGAAAGGGTTGGGGGGTGAAACAGTAAGGCAAACAAACACAACATCAGTGATAATCATGAATATGCCTACGTAGTTCTGTATTGCAAGGTATGAGAGACTCTCCATAAAGAAGTAAAAGAAGTATAACATTTATTCAGACACCAGAAAATCATATCCCATAACCAAATGTTCAGCTGCCACAGACAGTCAGCCTACTTTATCATAACAGCCAGGAACTTAAAACACCATATCACAGCCTGGAAACTCGCTATCCCAAAACCTCAAACAAACTCACAGTACACTAAGGCAGCCTGTTCATTTCTAACAATCATGAGGACAGCCATTAGTAGTCATAACATCTTTCTCTCTTTCTCGCTCTCAGCATTTTCTGTGATTTAACTTCCTTTTCCTGTTAGGGAGCTCCTCCTATCACATGTAACTTAGACTTCCTGTGACATAAGCAGGTCACATGGCCTATTAATGGGTGGGAAAGATCTTCAAATCTAATTGCTACCACAGGGGGTAAGAGAAAGAGGGGGACAAAGAAAGGGAAAATAGCATGGAGGGAAATACACAATTAGTTATACTACCTATAAATGTGAATGGAATGAACTCACCCATAAAACCAAAGCAGATAATAGAATAGATTAAAAACCAGAATCCTACAATATGTTGTTTATGAGAAACATATTTGAAGCAGAAAGATACATACAGGGTAAAAGTAAAAAAGCTTGAGCAGAATCTATTATGCTTCAGCTGAAGCAAAGAAAGCAAGGGTAGCAATCATAATCTCAGACACAGCAAAAGCAAAAATGGATCTAATTAAAAGAGATAAAGAAGGAAATGATATCTTGCTGAAAGGTACCATAGACAATGAAGTCATATCAATACTAAACATATGTGCACCAGATGGAATAGCATCTAAATTTTTGAAGGAGTTGAATTAGTTACAGGAGGAAATAGAAAATAAAACTATACTAGTGGGGGGAACCTCAACTTTCCCCTCTCAGAATTAGATAAATCTAACCAAAAAATAAACAATAAAGAAGTTAAGGAGGGGAATAAAATTCTGGAAAAGTTAGATATGACAGATCTCTGAAGAAAATTGAATGGGAATAAAAAGGAATATACCTTTTTCTCAGTAGTACAGGCCACTGACACAAAAATTGACTATGTATTATGACATAAAAATCTCACAACCAAATACAAACAAAGCAGAAATAGTAAATGTATCCTTTTCAGATCATAATGCAATATAAATTACATTCAATAATGGACAATGGAAAGAGATGTTAAAAATTAATTGGAAATTAAATAATCTAACCCTAAAAAAGTGAGTCTAAGAACAAATCATAGAAACAATAAATAATTTCATTAAAGATAATGACAACAATGAGACAGCATACTGAAATTTATGGGATGCAGCCAAAGCAGTATTTAGGGGAAAATTTATAACTCTAATTGCTTACCTGAATAAAAGAGAGAAAAAGCAGATCAATGAATTGGGCATGCAACTAAAAAACTAAGGAAAAAAACAAATTAAAAATCCCCAATTAAACATATAATCGAAAATCCTGAAAATCAAAGGAGAGATTAATAATTAATAATTAATAAAACTGAAAATAAGAAAACCATTGAAATAATAGATAAAACTAGAAGTTGGTTTTATGAAAAGGCCAATAAAACAGAAGAAAAGAAAACCAAATTACTAGTATCAAAAATGAAAGCAGTTGGATTCACCACCAATTAAGACAATTGTTAGGAGCTATTTTGACTAATTACATGCCAATAAATTTGACAATCTAAATGAAATAGATGAATATCTACAAAAATATAAATTACCCAGATTAACAGAAGAAGACATAAAATAAGTGACCCAATATTAGAAAAAGACATTGATTAAGCCATCGATGAACTCCCTAAGAAAAAATTTCCAGGACCAGATGGATTCACAAATTAATTCTACCAAATATTTGAAGAACAATTAATACCAATACCATATAAACTATTTGGAAAAATAGACAAAGAAGGAGTCCTACCAAATTCCTTTTATGGCATAAATATGGTACTGATACCCAAACCAGGGAAAGCCAAAAGAGAAAGAAAATTATAGACCAATTTCCTAATGAATATTGATGCAAAATTTTTAAATAAAATATTAGCAAAGAGATTACAGCAATATATCACAAGAATAATACTCTATGACCAGGTGGGGTTTATACTAGGAATGCAGGACCAGTTCAATATTAGGAAAACTATCAGCATAATTGACCATATCAATAACAAAACCAACAGAAATCATATGATTATCTCAATAGATGCAGAAAAAGTTTTAACAAAATACAACACCCATTCCTATTGAAAACACCAGAGAACATAGGAATAAATGAAGCTTACCTTAAAATGATAAGTACTATTTATCTAAAACCATTAGCAAACATTATCTATAATGGGGATAAGCTAGAAGCTTTCCCAGTACAATCAGGGGTGAAGCAAGGGTGCCCATTATCACCTTTCTTATTCAATAATGTACTAGAAACAGTAGCTATAGCAATAAGAAAAGAAAAAGAAATTAAAGGAATTAGAATAGGCAATGAAGAAACAAAACTATCACTCTTTGCAAATGAGAGAAAATCCTAGAGTATCAACTAAAAAACTACTTGAAATTATTAACAACTTTAGCAAAGTTGCAGAATACAAAATAAGCTCACACAAAACATCATCATTTCTATATATTATCAATAAAGCCCAGCAGCAACAGATAGAAAGAGAAATTCCCTTTAAAATAACTGTTAACAATATAAAATATTTGTGAATCTACATGCCAAGACAAACCCAGGAACTATATGAACACAACTGTAAAACACTTCACACAAATAAAGTCAGATCTAAACAATAGGAAAAATAATAATTCCTTATGGGTAGGCTGAGCCAATGTAATAAAATGACAGTTCTACTGAAATTAATTTATTTATTCAATGACATACAAATCAAAGTTCCAAAAAGTATTTTGTAGAGCTAGAAAATATAATAACAAAATTCATCTGGAAGAAGAAAAGCTCAAAGATATCAAGGGAATAAAAAAAAATTCAAAAGAAGGTGGTCTAGCCATACCAGATCACAAACTGTATTTCAAAGTGGTAATTATCAAAACAATTTGGTATTGGCTAAGAAATAGAGTGGTGTATCAGTGGAATAGATTAAGTACAAATTACATTATAGTAAATGACCATAGTAATTTAGTATATGATAAACCCCAAGATCCAAGCTTTTGGAACAATTTGACAAAAAACTCTTGGGAAAATTGGAAAATAACATGGCAGAAACTATAGACCAACATCTCACATCACATACCAAGATAAGATCAAAATGGGTACATAATTTGCACATAAAGGGTGATATCAAAAGCAAATTAAGAGAGAATGGAAGAGTTTATCTGTCAGATTTATGGATAAGGGAAGAATTTAGAACCAAAGTGGGTATAGAGAGCATCGGAAAATATAAAATAGATAATTTTGATTATATAAAATTAAAAAGCATTTGCAGAATCAAAACCAAAATTACTGGTAGGGGGGTGGGAATTTGCAATAAGTATTTCTGATAAAGACCACATTTTTCAAATATATAGAGAAATGGGTCAAGTTTATAAAAATACAAGTCATTCTCTAATGGATAAATGGTCAAAGCATATGAACAGGCAATTTTCAGACAAAGAAATCAAAGTTATTTGTAGTCATATGAAAAAATCACTTTAAATCACTACTGATCAGAGAAATGCAAATTAAAACAATTCTGAGGTGTTACCTCACACCTATCAGAGTGACTAATATGACAAAATAGGAAAATATTGGATGTTGGAGACATGTGGGAAAACTAGGACCCTAATGCATTGTTGATGGAGCTGTGAACTGATCCAACTATTCTGGAGAACAATTTGGAATTATGCCCAAAGGGCATACCCTTTGATCCAGCAATACCACCGCTAGGTCTATATCCCAAAGATATCCCCCTAAAAAGGGAAAGGGACCTATTTGTACAAAAATATCTATAATAGCTCTTTTTTTGGTGGCTAAGAATTGGAAATCAAAGGGATGCCCATCAATTGGGGAATGGCTAAACAAGCTGCAGTATATGATTGTAATGGAATATTATTGCGGTATAAGAAATGACAAGCAGGATAATATCAAAAAACCTGAGAAGACTTAATGAACTGATGTATAGTGAAGTGAATAGAACCAGAAGAATGTTATACACAGTAACAGCAATATTGTTTGATGAAGAATTGTGAATGACTTAGCTATTCTCAGTGATACAATGATGTAACACAATCCCAAAGGACTAATGATGAAACATGCTGTCCACCTCCAGAGAAAGAACTGATATTGACCCAGTACAAGCTGAAGCATGCTATTTTCACTTTCTTTCTTTTATTCTTTTTCTTTTGTTTGAGTCTTCTTGTACAAAATGTTTTACATAATTGCACATGTATAACCTATATCTGATTACTTACCATCTAAGGAAGGGGAGAGAGGGAGGAAAAAAATAGAATTTGGAACTCTAAACTTTAAATAAAAATGTTAAAACTTTTTAAAAAAAGTAATGGAATTCTGAATGTGGTAGGTCTTCAGGCCCAGTAGAAAGAAGGAAATTTGCTTTAAATGAGAAAAAAGATTGAAACCTAAAAGGAAATTAAATAATACAGTACTAAAGAACTAATGAATGAAAGCACATATCATAGAAATTGTAGATAATTTTACCAAGGAAAATGCCAATAAATGAAACATACTACAGTTTTTAGGATACTCTGAAGAATTCCTCAAAGGAAAGTATAGTTGTTCCTATCTCCTGTCTTCTCTTTTACCCTCTGTTTTTTTTTATCAATTATTAATTTTTAGATCTCTTTCATATTCATTATTCACATTAGTTTTTAAAATTATTATTATTTGTTCTTATAGACATACTCAAGTCTTCCCTACAGGAAAAAATTCTTTCTGAAAGCATAGTCTCCTCAAGCTATCGCTCCATCTTGCTCCTCTATTTTACTGCCAAACTACTAGAAAGGGTAGTTCATGCTGTTATTTCCTCATTATCCACTTATAGATTCTCACCCACTTGCAATGTGGCTTTTGCTTCCACTTCTTGGCTGCAAGTACTGTTTCAAAGATTAATAATAACCTCTCCATTGGCAAATCAATGACTTTTGGGCAGTCATTTTCATCCTTGACTCCTCTATATCATTCAGTATTGTTGATCCCTTCCTTTTTGATATCCCTTTATCTTTTGCCTTCTATGGTACTTCATTGTTATGTTTCTTCTTCCACCTCCTTGACCATATATATTCTCTGTCTCCTTTCTTGACTCCTCTTCTTCTTACTATATACTACACAGCATAATGGATTTAGAACTGGAAGGGAACTCAAAGGACATTGAAGCCAAAGAGGAAGCCACACCTTTTCATTTTACAAATGAGGAAACAGATCTATTTGTTGGAGGGCATGAGAAAAAGAATATATAAATATGGAGGAAAGGGTAAGGGGAGTGGGAATCTCATGGCATCAGTCCTATCTGGATCTGATAAAAAAGGGTTGAACACCCATACATATGCACAGAGTTTGGTGTAGAAATACTTTAGATCAAGGGGTATGCAGGTTAGAATGGGAAAAGGGAAAGGAAATATAAGATAGAGAGTAGAATCAGAGATGAAATAGTCAAAAGCAAAAAGATCTTTGAATTTGAGGCTGATTATAAAGGGTATTTAAAGAGAGAAATGAAGTAGCAGAACCAGAAACTGGGGTCTGTACTAAATGAAGAGAGAAGGAACAAAGGACTTTAGAAAAATACCAATTTAATTACTAGTGCTGATCAAATTTCTTATCTTTCTCTATATCCTTCTTCTTTGTAAATGTTGGGAGGGAAAAAAGGAAAGAGGTAGGGGTATAAGGGACTATCATAGAGGGAAATATATAATTAATGATCATCATAATAAAAATGAATGTGTTTGATTTACCCATAAAGTGGAAGACTGTGGAAGAATTGAGTAGAAAGCAGAACCCAATAGTATGTGATTTACAAGAAACACACTTGAAATATAAAGAACAACAAAGAGTTAAAATGAGGTTCTAGAACAGAACTGATTACACTTCAGATAGAAATTTTAAACACAGGATTAATGATTATCATTTTAGACAAGGTAACAGTGAAGACTGACATAGTTAAAGGAATAAAAATGGAAACTACAGTATACTTACAGGCAACATAGATAATGAAAAAATACCGATACTTCCTATGTATTCACCAAAGGACATAGCATCTAAATACTTGAAGGTAACATTGATCAGATTGTAGGGAAAAATAAACAGCAAAACTAAAATATCTGGGACCTCAATGTACCACCTCTAAGAAAAAAATCTAAGAAAAATATAAATAAAAAAGGAGAAAGTGAAAAGAATTATTAAAAAGTTAGATATAGGTCTCTGGTGGTTGCTTAATGAGAATACAAAGGAATAAACATATGTCTTAGTTATGTGTGGCATCTTCACAAAACTGACATGACCTAGGATACAAAAACCTCATAAAATGAAGAAATATTAAACACATCCTTTATTGACCACAAATAACACAGATTATAATTAATGAAGGGCATTTGAAGGAAGGACTGAAACCTAAAAGGAAATTAAGTAATACAGTACTAAAGAACTAATGAATGAAAACACATATCATAGAAACTGTAGATAATTTTGCCAAGGAAAATGCCAAAAAATGAAACAAAGAGTAAAATTTTTAGAATGCTCCCAAGAATTTCTCAAGGAAAAGTAATTAATCAGTAAAGGAAAGAAAGGAAAAAGAAACCAATGAATTAGAAAAGCAAATAAAATAATTATTAATGCATCAAATAAAAAGAACTTGACTCAAACACAAAAAAACCCCAAAATTCTGAAAATCAAAGAAGAGATTTTTAAAATTGAAAAGGAAAAATTGAATTGAGAATTAGTAAATAGTATTAGTAGAATAAGCAAACCATTACTTAATCTTACAAGAGGAGATGGAAATCAAGTTGCCAGTGTAAAAAAAAAATTAAAACTCATAAAGTAAAAAGAAAATAAAAAAAATTATTACAAACTATTTTGACAATAAACTGGTTTGCCAATAAAATTTGTAATAAATGAAACAGATGAATATTTACCAAAATATTAAATATCCATGTTAACAGAACAATAAAGAAATAATTTAATTACAGAAAAAGCAATTGAACGAGCTATAAGGAAACTTCCACAGGAAAATAAACCCAGATGCAAATGGATTCTGAAGTACATTCTATCAAATATTCAAAGAAAAATTAATTCTAACACTACATAAATTATTTTTGAAAATGAGGAAAATATGGTCCTGACACCCAAACCAAAGAGAAAGAAAGCAGAGAAAGAAACTTATATTCTAATATCTCAAATAAATTGCATCCTAAATACATTAATATAAAGATATTGAATATATTGGTGAACAGATCTCAAAAACATACTAAAAAGTTTATAAACAAGCATGAGTTTGGACCTAAATGAGAACGTAGGTTGGATTCAATACTGGGAAAACTATAAACAGAGTAGGTCACACTAATAATAAAATCATGAAAATTGTATAATTACATCAATAGATTTTTAAAAATCTTCTGACAAAATACAATTTTTCTTCATATTAGAAATGCTAAAAAGAATAAAAATAAATGGACCATTCCTTAATGTAGTCAATGGTATCTATCTAAAACCAAGAACTAGTGTTATCTGTACTAGGGCCATACTAGATAGAGGCCTTTATTTTTTTTTTTACTTTTAAATTACTCCAATGTATTTCAATTTTAAACTATTTATTTTCCATACTTCTTTCCTTCCTACCTCCACACCCAAGACCACCGGCCGGAAAAAAGCCAAACTAAAACCCCTGTAACAAAAATGTGTAGTCAAACAAAATCAATTCTTGTATTAGTCATTCTCTGTCTCTCTGTCTGTCTCTCTGTGTCTGTCTCTCTCTCTCTCTCTCCCTCTCTCCACATGCATACACACACATATATGTATCATTCTGTACTCTGAGTTCATCACCTCATCTACCTCATCACAGGAGGTAGGTATCATGCTTTATCATTGGTTCTCTGAAATCGTAGTTGGTTATTGTATTGATTAGAATTTTTAAGTCTTTCAAAACTGTTTGTCTTTTCAGTTGTTAACATAATAAATTATTCCTCTTGGTTCTGCTCACTTCATTCAACATCAGTTTACATAAATCTTCCAAGGTGCTTCTAAAACCACCCATTTCATAGTTTCTTATGGCAAATTGTATTCCATTACATTAAAATACGGTAATTTATTAAACCGTTCCCTGAGTTATGAGCACCCTCTTAAATTGTAGTTCTTTGCATCTACAAAAAGAATTGCTATAAATAGAACTAGTGGTGGTAAAGCTGGATCAAAGAGTATTTAAACTTCGGTGACTTTGGGGACATGGTACCAAGTTTCCCTGAATGGCTAGACAAATTCATACCTCTACCAACAATTCATAAATATGCCATAATCTCTCTGTCATTTTTCTTTTCCTTACCTTTGCCTTAACTTAATTTTTCTTATCATTTTAAACTTTTTTAAACTGATGAGTATGAGGTCAAACCTCAGACTTGCTTTAGTTTGCATTTTCTAATTATTAATGATTTGGAGAATTATTAAGTATGCTTATTGATAGCTCAGACTTCTTCCTTAGAAAACTGTCTTTTCATATCCTTTGACTATTTTTCAATTGACACATAATCTTATAAATTTTAATCATTTTCTTACATATCTTACTAATGATCAATCAATAAACATTAAGAACCTCCCATGCACCAGGCACTGGTACAAAAAGAAGCAAAAGACTGTCCTTGCCTTCAAGGAGTTTACAATCTAATAGGGGAGACAAGATTCAAACAGAGAAAAAACAAGCTCTACAGGATAAATAGGAAACGATTAACAGAGGGAAGGCACTGAAATTAAATGGGATTGGGGAAGACTTCCTATAGAAGGTTGGATATTAGTTGGGACATAAGGGAAGCCAAAGAAGTCAACAGTTGGAGAGGAGGAGGGAGAGCATTCCAGGCATGGGGAACAGCCAGAGAGAATGTCCAGGGCCAAGAGATGGAATGTCTTGTTCATGGAACAGCCAGGAGGCCAGAACTATATAACTTGTAAGAACTATGAATATAATTAACCATATGATCATAAGAATATATGGATCTTTCCTTAATAAAGAGCATTTATCTAAATCTAAGAGCAAATATCATATACAATAGAGAAAAGTCTGAGGCTTTTCAAATAAGATATTAAGGGACAAGGTAAGCATGCCTGCCATCAAAACTTGTATTCAATATATTGCTAGACATTCTAGCAAGCTATAGCAATGAAAAAAATGAGGGAATCGGCATAGGCAAAGAGGAAACAAAATTGTCACTTTTTGCAGATGATGTAGTGTACCTAGAGTACACTAGAGAGTTAATGAAAAATTAATTAAAATAATTAATAACTTCAGCAAACTTGCAGGATATAAGACAAATCTACATAAACCATCAGCTTTCTTGGAAGAGATTAAAAAAAGAAATTCCATTCAAAAAACTGCAGGAGGGCAGAACCCACAGAACAGCAGAGGGAAGCAGGGCTCCAGTCCAGGACAGCCTGGATGGTCTCTGGGTGAGGTCTATTCCACACGGAGCTGGGAGCTGGGAACGGAGTGGAGCAGAGCCCAGCCTGAGCGGCGTGGACGATCCAGACCAGAAGCCGGGCGGAGGGGGCCCTAGCGCCCTGATTCAGTGAGCTGCGGCAGTTACGAGAACTCTCAACCCACAAACACCAAAGACTGCTGAGAAGGTTAGTGGGAAAAGCTGCGGGAGTGGAAGGAGTTCCTGGTTTGGCTTCCAGCCCCGGGGGCAGCGGAGGTGGGGCAGCTACAGCTGCTGCTGCTTCCAGCTCCAGGCCCACCTGGTGGGAGGAATTAAGTGGCAGATCAGAGCAGGGGTGCACAGCCTGCCGAAGATCTGAGCCCAGTTCGGGTTGGGGGTCCTTGGGGAAGGAGGAGTGCGGCTCTGACAGAGCTGGCACCTCCCCCCCAAACGTAGAACATAGAACTCGTTAGTCTACAAGCAGTCATACCCCACTGAAAAACTCAACGGTCAAGTTAGTTGGTTGGAAATATGGCCAGGCAGCGAAAACGCGCCCAGATTCAGTCTCAGACTTTGGATTCTTTCTTTGGTGACAAAGAAGACCAAAACATACAGCCTAAAGAAGACAACAAAGTCATAGAGCCTACAACCAAAGCATCCAAGAAAAACATGAACTGGCCCCAGGCCATAGAAGAACTCAAAAAGGATTTGGAAAAGCAAGTTAGAGAAGTAGAGGAAAAATTGGGAAGAGAAATGAGAAGGATGCAAGAAAACCATGAAAAACAAGTCAATGACTTGCTAAAGGAGACCCAAAAAAATACTGAAAAATACACTGAAGAAAACAACACCTTAAAAAACAGACTAACTCAAATGGCAAAAGAGCTCCAAAAAGCCAATGAGGAGAAGAATGCCTTGAAAGGCAGAATTAGCCAAATGGAAAAGGAGGTCCAAAAGACCACTGAAGAAAATACTACTTTAAAAATTAGATTGGAGCAAGTGGAAGCTAGTGACTTTATGAGAAATCAGGATATTATAAAACAGAACCAAAGGAATGAAAAAATGGAAGACAATGTGAAATATCTCCTTGGAAAAACCACTGACCTGGAAAATAGATCCAGGAGAGATAATTTAAAAATTATTGGACTACCTGAAAGCCATGATCAAAAAAAGAGCCTAGATACCATCTTTCAGGAAATTATCAAGGAGAACTGCCCTGATATTCTAGAGCCACAGGGCAAAATAGAAATTGAAAGAATCCATCGATCACCTCCTCAAATAGATCCCAAAAAGAAATCTCCTAGGAATATTGTTGCCAAATTCCAGAGCTCCCAGATCAAGGAGAAAATACTGCAAGCAGCCAGAAAGAAACAATTTGAGTATTGTGGAAACCCAATCAGAATAACCCAAGATCTGGCAGCTTCTACATTAAGAGATCGAAGGGCTTGGAATGTGATATTCCGGAGGTCAATGGAGCTGGGATTAAAACCTAGAATCACCTACCCAGCAAAACTGAGTATCATGTTCCAAGGCAAAATATGGAGTTTCAATAAAATAGAGGACTTTCAAGCTTTCTCAGTGAAAAGACCAGAACTGAATAGAAAATTTGACTTTCAAACACAAGAATCAAGAGAAGCATGAAAAGGTAATCAAGAAACGGAAATTGCAAGGGACTTACTAAAGTTGAACTGTTTTGTCTACATTCCTACATGGAAAGATGATGAGTATGATTCATGAGACCTCAGTATTAGGGTAGTTGAAGGGAATATGCATGTATATATATATATATATATATATATGTATATATATGTGTGTGTGTGTATATGTGTGTGTATATATATGTGTTTATGTATATATATAAGTGAATGTGTATGTATGTATATATCTATGTGTATATGTATGTATGTGTATGTATGTGTATGTATATATATGTGTTTATGTATGTGTATATATATATATATATATATGTAAAAGAGAGAGAGCAGACACAGGGTGAGTTGAAGATGAAGGGAAGATATCTAAAAGAAATAAAATGAAATTAAGGGATGAGAGAGTAACATACTGAGAGAGGGAGATAGGGAGAGATAGAATGGGGTGGATTATCTCGCATAAAGGTGGCAAGAGGAAGCAGTTTTATGGGAGGAGGGGAGAGGGCAGGTGAGGGGGGAATGAGTGAACCTTGCTCTCATCAGATTTGGCATGAGGGGGAATACCATACATACTCAGTTGGGTATCTTACCCCACAGGAAAGAAGAGGGAGGAAGATAAAAAAAAAATAAAAGGCGGGGGGATGATGGAGGGGAGGGCAGATGGGGGTGGAGGTAATCAAAACAAACACTTTGGAAAGGGGACAGGGTCAAGGGAGAAAATTCAATAAAGCGGGATGGGTTGGGAAGAAGCAAAATGTAGTTAGCCTTTCACAACATGAGTATTGTGGAAGGGTTATACATAATAATACATGTGTGGCCTAGGTTGAATTGCTCAACTTCTTAGGGAGGGTGGGTGGGAAGGGAAGAGGGAAGAGAATTTGGAACTCAAAGTTTTAAAATCAGATGTTCAAAAACAAAAAAAGTTTTTGTATGCAACTAAAAAATAAGATACACAGGCAATGGGGCGTAGAAATTTATCTTGCCCTACAAGAAAGGAAGGGAAAAGGGGATGAGAGGGGAGGGGGGTCATAGAGGGGAGGGCTGACTGGGGAACAGGGCAACCAGAATATAAGCCATCTTGGAGTGGGGGGGAGGGTAGAAATGGGGAGAAAATTTGTAATTCAAAATGTTGTGAAAATCAATGCTGAAAACCAAATATGTTAAATAAATAAATTGCATTTAAAAAAAAAAACTGCAGGAGCTATAAGATATTTGGGAGTCTATTTACCAAGATTCACCTAAGGACTATGTGAATCTTACTATAAAACACAATTTTTGAAGAAATAACAATGGATCAAAATCATTTTGTTATTGTTGTTCAGCCGTTCAGTCAGGTCCAACTCTTTGTGACCTCCATGGACAATAGCACACCAGTTCCTTTTATTCTCCACTGTCTCTCAAAGTCTTTCCAGGTTCAAGCCTTTTCCAATGAGTCTTGTCTTCTCATTATGTGGCCAAAGCTTTAGTATTTGACCTTCCAGTGAATAGCTTGAATTAATTTCTTTAAGTATTGACTGATTTGATTTCCTTGCTGTCCAAGAGACTCTTAAAGGTTTTCTCTGGCACTGCAATTTGAAAGCATCAATTTTGCACCTCTCAGCTTTCTTTCTAGTCTAACTCTCACAGCCATACATTGCTACTGGAAAAGCCATACCTTTGACTACATGGACAAACATCAATTGTTTATGAATAGGTCAAGTCAGCACAATAAAAATGATAATACTATCTAAATTAATTTAATTATTTGATGTTATTCCGAACAAACTGCCAAGAATATTTTATAAACCTAGGAAAAATAATAACAAATTAATCTGAAAGAAGAAAAGGTCAAGAATCTCAGGGGTTATAGTGTAATACAAGGAAAATTAGGAACCCCTGAGAAACCCCTAGCTACTGACAAGCACCCCCAGAAAGAATGGACTCAGATATCTTTGGCATTTAGCAAACCCCCTGGGACTCCATGACTCCACCAAGGAATGTCAATAGATAGGACCATCCCACTGAAGGATAACCTGGCAGACCCTTTCTAGCAGATATCCCTGGGGCTCCGTGACTCCACCAAGGAATGTAAATGAGATTATCCCACTAGTACGATAACCTGACTGAATCTTTTGATCAGCCAGGACCTTTGTTCCTGTTCCCCCCCTCCCCGACTCTGTACCCCCATATCCTATATAAGCCAAGCCGTCACCCCAACACATTGCCATTGATTTGTGGTGCAGTACCCCAATGGCCGCCGGCTAATAAATTCTCCACTTAAAACTTATACTCTGTGGTGTGTCTCGCTTGCTTCTGGTACAACATTTTGGAGATCCCAGCGAGATGAGGCGGTATTTCATGTTACCGCCCTGGAGACACACACAGAATTTCAGGCCTCAACAGGGAGTCTCTGCCCCCGATCCACCTTCTCTCATTTCAGAGGGCCAGCTCCTGGGGATTTCTTTTCCTAGGACTCTGATGTGGAGTGATGGTCTCGGAGAATGGGCTCTTTGCTGACCTGTCCCTTTTCGGCCTACGGAGAATTCTGGTTTTTTAGACCTCTAGAGGTAAGGTTTTTCTGGTTTGGTTTCTGGTTTGGGGCTAGCCATTTGGGTCTCTGTTATCATGCTAAACCCTGACGAGGCTGTGGTACAGAGCTAGTGGGGCTGGGACGCCACCCTTCCTATTGGGGTGTGGGAAGATTGGGGTGTTTTCCTTGAAGAGGAAACCTGGTTTATTTTCTTTCCTCTGAGGGGACCTGCTTAGCCCCAGTTAACTCATGCCATTGGTTATGTGTTTTGTGTTGGGTGTGGGAAGATTGGGGGTGTTTTCCTTGAAGAGGAAACCTGGTTTATCTTCTTTCCTCTGAGGGGACCTGTTTAGCCTCCAATTAACCCATGCTGTTGGTCTCCGTTTTGTGTTGGAGGTGTGAGAGAGATTGGGGGTCATATCTTTGAGGAGGAAATCTTTCCTCTGAGGGGACCTGCTTAGCCTTCAATTCGATCCACACCATGAATTTTGTTACATTTTGAGTTTGTCTCTGTTCGTGTGTCTATGTCAAAATTGTGAAATGTCTATGTTTTGTTAATAAAAAAAAAATCTGAAACATAGGCAGCCAGAGATATCAGGCTGCCACTAGGGAAACAAAGACTCCCTTCCTTGTGGCTCCCGTTTGGCCAACGTGGAACTACGGGGAATGGGTTAAAATTTGGCAAATTCTGGGTTTTAAATTGTTAAAAAGTTTGGAAATTGGTTAGTTGAATTTGGAGAGAAAGAACTCCTGAAATTGTAAAGTCATTCCAGGAGCTCACTCTTGCTGAAACATCTCCTCCCAATGAATGCCTTCTGGCTAAAACCTCCGTTAAAGTCTTCAGTGGGACTCTCACATTTGTCTTAGTCCCAGATTCCCTTAGATTCAAGTACAAAACAGGTTTTTGGGAGTGAGCAAGGGGGTGAGGTTTACTTGAATTACAGTCATTGAGATCTTTTCACTAGGGCTGCAGTAAAGGTTAGAGCAGTTAAATCAAACTCCTCTCCTCCCAGATCAGATTAGAAGAGAATGCAGGAGAACTGTAGGGAAAAACTTAAATCGCCCTCGCCACCAGGCAAAAGGAGGAGAGGGACAGAAATTCACAGACTGACAGTCAGTCCTGTGCCCCTGAGTACCTTTGTAGCCCGTCCTTGTGGTAAAGTTTAAAAGGTAAATTTGTGAAAGAGAGAGATAGGAAGCCTGTATAAGGAATTTTGGGGGGGGGTTGTAGAATAGCAGCTTGAGACTACCTGTCTAGTCAGGAGTCCATGTGCTCCTCTTGGCTGCCATGTGCTCCTGGCCTCACCCTTCCCCCACCCTCCACATTTTAGCTGAAGCTAAAAGGAAACTTGTAAAGAAATAGGGCTGGTTAGTTAGTGCTTGGAAGGGTAGGCTCCTTGCCCTCAAGGGGCTGCCAGGCCCCACCTAGGAAGGAGCCCTTAGAAAACTAAAAGGGATTTTTTCCTGCTCTTATCTTCCTTGGGAGTCCGAAAAAAATCCTTTTAGGTATTTTTGTATAAGATGAAGCTTGGAAAAAGTGGGTGCAAAATTAAGTTTCTCTTTGTTTCATAAGTTCATTCATGGCCAGGCAAAAGCTCCTATACCTGGGCCAGAGGTGGTGGTGCTGAAGAATATACAGCTAAATAAAGTGTATTTGGGATGTTAATGTATTAATATATGTGATAATTGTATTTACATATTAATACATTAATATATAATATCAGAAGTAATAAGACAAACAATTCCTATATTGTATCTGGAAATGCAATTGGTGTCATCTGAAATTTATTGTTTCTGTATTTCTAAAATTATACTGTATTTTAATTTGAGTTTGATATACGTGAATTGGATGCTTTTAAAGGATGTGGTGAAAAGTTGGTAATTTTAAACTATCATATTTGGTTTAGAAATGTATCTACCTAGCCTGAAATGAGTGGTTCAAATTTTACATACCTAATAATGTTTAGGGCATCGTTACATTTCTAAAATATTTTGTTAGAGGTGCATTAGGTTAAGAAGTTGGACAATTGTTGTAACCTAAGAATTTATTACCTCCAAGTTTTGTCTGGAAGTTCAGTTGAAATTGTTCTTGTTATAAATCAACTATTTTGTTAGAATGTGGTTTTATAAACAGTAACCTTTTTCTTTTTCAATGCAGAGAGTATTGAGCCTTAGAAATTAAAATGTTACCACTAGTGGTTAGGAATCAGATTTGATTTGCTTATTCAACTCAGTTATGATCACTATGATGAGGGCACAGTCTCTGGGAACCCCTTGAACCCTTGAACTCTCCTTGAATCTTCCCACTTGACCTGGCCTTGGACCTTGCCCAGTCTCTATTGTCCAGCTGTTTCCCACCCTTAATCCTGTTTCCCATCCTTAATCTGATCAAAATATCTATACCCTAGCTCTGTTACCCTAGCCCCTTATGCTCTGTCATTTCCATGTAGCCTTCAGCTATTTCCCCCACCCTGGAGTCTGACCTCATCCCAGTCCCTTCAAACTCCTCCTTAGACTCCTCCTTAAGTCCTTCCCTAGACCCCTCCTCTGGTCACCCCAGACCACCCCTCAATCCCTCCCACAACCTTTGTGTATATAATCTCCATCTTGCCTCCATGAAGGTGGTCAGAACCAATCTAGCTCAGATTGGTCTGGCCCTCTTTCCTTACAGGCATCGCAAGGGGTGGGATGTCTTGGGGCAGGCCTATTTGGCTAACTCTTAATAAACTTTATCTTTTCCCTTGGCTGAGAAAGCTTGAGTTGAATTCTTTCGGCAGGACCCGGTGTGTCGGTACTTTGGGGTGTCGAGCACCTCTCACCCTAAACCCTCATCAACTAGATTGGTAATTAATTGGAATCTGTTTCAAGTTTTAAATACATGATAATATAATACCTTGAAAAATATAGGGGTATGATTTTCAAGCCTGTATCATCTAAAGATGTATTTACATATGTTAATCTGGAGGTTTATGGACTAATTTGTGAATGAATCCAAATGTTTAAAGGTTATTTTGCTTTAAGAAGGGAAAATACTTTTGAAAAAATGTTCTGTAAAATCTTTTTCTATAATTTTAGAAGGCCTGCTGAATTTCCACCTGTAAGCCAATTGGTTGCAGTTCAAACCTATTGTGAGTTCTCAGAGTTTCTGGGTGAGAACCTTATTAGAATTAATGCTTATCTATAGAAGCTCCCATTCAATGTCTTATTCAAGTTTTTTTTGAGTAAGGAGGTTTGAAAATTCCTTACTTACAGTCTAAATTACTTACTCCTCCCTGCCCTTAGTTTAGATAAGAAGAAAAGAATTTCACCTTAGCCCACTTGTCAGAAGAGAAGGAAAGGGGAGGGGCAGCAATAAGAGGATGGTAGGGGCCAAGAAGCCTCCAACCTGGCTTCTTAAAAAAAAACTGGTAAGATTAGACTAAGACTTGAGATGGGTTGGCCTGGTAGTTTAATTAGTGAAGTCTGCCATCTGATGGAGAAGAACCCACCCTCAGGGGGAGATGAGATGGCAGATCTTTTTAATAAGTGTTCCCTTTTTTAGAATGAGTTATCACGAAAAACAAATCCCCTTTTTTGAGTCTTTGTGTGTTTAAGAAGCTGGAATGGGATTCCAGTATACACAGTTATGACAATGAAAGTACTAACTTATGAATTGTTTTGTCTTATGGTTGAAATGTAAAGGAAGACTGAGTACTAGGTTTGAAAGATTTGGAAAGGTAAATTAAGGTTGAGGGAAAATAGGAAAGGCAGATAAGAAAGTTTGGGGACAGATGGAAGTTAGCTAAGCCTCTTCTGTCCCGAGAATAATAGTTTCAGAAGGTCAAAGTAAGTTGGAGATGAGTGTGAGGAAGTATTTAGAAGATGGAAAAGTTATGTAGCTTGATTTGATAATTGTTAGCTCAATAAAATTTGGGCAGTCTTATCTGAAGGATATTTATTTGCTATTTAAGATTTTATGGGACTACAATTTAATATTGTCTTAAGCTCTGATTACAGGACTAGGTCACATGAAGCCAGTAATGGCATGGCAGGCATTGCAAGCTGAGAACTTGAAAGGTTTGTGCCTGGGAAAAGTCTTGAAGACGACCTTGGACACAGCCTAGGTAGGATCTTCCTGACTTTATTTCCCAACTCTGCTATTTCCTTTCTGAAAAGGAAAGTCCCCACCTGGTTACTCTTAAGCCCTGCTTTCAGCACCTGGTGACTATAAGATTGGCTATCAGATATGACTCGTGCCTGGAATCAAACAGAGCTAAGGAAGTTCTTTCCTTCTGTTAAGATATATGACATAGTCCCTCGTTTCTTTCATAGCAAATTTAAATTATCAAGAAGTTTTGTAAGCACTATGCTAAATCTGTTAGGTAATAGAAAGATGAATATTAAAATATCTCTGAGTTATTATAATAGGATACAGGTATGAATAGCTTACAATTTTAACCTATGTTCATGACCAAATAAAAAATTGAAATAATATAGGGATAACATCCAAAAAAGGGGAAAATGATTAGGCAAAGCAAATAAGGCAAAGATGTAATGTGATCAATGTCTAATAAAAGGAAGGGATAGTGAATTTTGAACAAGGCAATAGGATCAGATTGATTCCCCTAAGAATTATGTACAGATGTGTATGATTGGCTCTAAAAATTTATCAATTCTGGAAATTCGAGCTGATAAGTGTGTTTTGGTAATAAGATCTTAAATCTGGATGCTAATACAAGAAAATTGTATAAGATAATGGTACAAATGAAAATATATCCCCTTTGTGAAGTATCTGTAAGCTATAGTGAGTTAAAATTGTCTGAGAATTTCTAGATCTGAACTAGAGAGGCAGAACTTAGCCCTGAGTGGCTGGGACCTATGTTGTGTTTCTTTCTTGATCATCAAATTACATGTGTTCTGAGAACCCCGTGTGAGGAGTGGACAACTGGGCCTATAGGAGCCTCGCCCTGCAGTTCCAAGAGCCTGAGAGGGACAGCACCAGACGCGGACAGCCTTCTCACGGGATCCGGAACCAGAACCTGAGCAAAGACCTGCTTTTTTTCCCTTCTGCGTCCTTGTGTTCCCAAGACTGTTTTTCCTGAATTTTTATTATGTCCCCTCTGCTTACTTACAATTAGTTTACAATTTCTGCCCATCCCTGGGGATGTCCAAATACAGAAAAGGGAAAACCTGACTCCACCTAGGTAGGGATTTTAAAACATAACCCTGTGGAAAATAGTTTTTTCCGTACCTTTAATTGGTCTTTAGGTGAAACTTTCAGGTTGCCTTTGCCCAAAAAGGGGGAAATGTGGAATGTTTTATACCATTTTTTTAAATTTCTGGAGTGCAGTACCCGGGGAGGCTCCTTGGACTCTCCTTGAGTCTTCCAACTAGGTCTGGCCTTCCCTTGGGGCCAACGACCTAGCATTCCTTTTATTGTCCCCCCTGCTTAGCGTTTTGGTTGGTCTCCTAATTTTATTGCTATGCCCCATCAAGTCGTTCCTTTTTTTCAAGGATTTGAAATTCCCATGGAAGAAAGTGAGGAATGTAATACAAGGAAAATTAGGAACCCCTGAGAAACCCCTAGCTACTGACAAGCACCCCCAGAAAGAATGGACTCAGATATCTTTGGCATTTAGCAAACCCCCTGGGACTCCATGACTCCACCAAGGAATGTCAATAGATAGGACCATCCCACTGAAGGATAACCTGGCAGACCCTTTCTAGCAGATATCCCTGGGGCTCCGTGACTCCACCAAGGAATGTAAATGAGATTATCCCACTAGTACGATAACCTGACTGAATCTTTTGATCAGCTGGGACCTTTGTTCCTGTTCCCCACCCCTCCCACTCTGTACCCCCATATCCTATATAAGCCAAGCCGTCACCCCAACACATTGCCATTGATTTGTGGTGCAGTACTCCAATGGCCGCCGGCTAATAAATTCTCCACTTAAAACTTATACTCTGTGGTGTGTTTCGCTTGCTTCTGGTACAACAATAGTTGGGGGTGTGCTGGTAAGTGTTCTGGAAAAAAGTATACATAACACATTTTTTAAGTTTAATCTGCATTATTAATATTTTCTTCATCACTTTAAGAAGACAATCAATAAAACAGTAATTCAAGCTCAAATCTGTCACATTTGCCATTTTCCCAGGTGTAAACCCTCATTGAACATTTAACAATAAGCTCTTGAGAGCTGGTTCAAGCAGGATTCAACACACCTCTGGACGCAAAAATGTTGTAAGGAAGGCTATCTATCAGTATCAGATGTCAAACTCTACTACAAAGTAGTAATCATTAAAATTATTTGGTAGCAATTTTTAAAAGATGAGTTGGATTGGTGGGATAGATTAGCATTTGTTCAGTTGTTTTTCATTCATGTCCAACTCTTTGTGGCCCCATTTGGAATTTTCTTGGCAGAGATACTAGTGTGGTTTGCCATTTCCTTCTCCTGCTCATTTTACAGACTAGGAACCAAGGCAAACAGCATTCAGTGACCTGCCCAGAGTCACACAGCTAGTAAATGTTTATGGCCAGATTTGAACTCAGGAAGATGAGTCATCCCGACTCTAGACCCAGCACTTTATCCACTGAGCTACCTAGCTGCCCTAGATTAGCATAGTGGTTAAGAAATCCAAAAATTCCAGTTACTATGGAAAGGACTCACTATTTAACAGAAACTCCTGGGAAAACCAGACAGCAGCCTACAGACTTAGACTAACACCTTATAGCATACACCAAATTAGGTTCCAAATGGACATGTAACCTGGCTTCAAAAGGATACATCATAAACAAGTTAGAAGACCATGGAAAAAAGACCCTTTAGGATCTATGGATAGGGAAGAATTCATGACAAAAAAGTGATAGAGTCATACAAGATAAACGGACAGTTTTATTATGTAAAGGGTTTGTACTAACAAATGTAACATAGTAAATTTTAGAAATGGAACTATTAAGTGGGGGAAATATTTTCAATAAGTTCCTGTAATAAAGGTCCTAAATCTAAGATAGGTAATGAATTAGAAGCAGCTCATTCATACCATGGATATAGTGTTGGATTTGGAGTTAGGAAGATGTGAGTTCAAATGTACTCAGACACTTAGTAGCTATTTGAATCTGGCCAAGTCACTTAACCTCTGTCTGCCTCAGTTTTCTCATTTGTAAAATGGGGATAATAGTAACACCCACCTCACAGGGTTACTGTAAGGATCAAATGGGATAATATATGTAAAATGCTTCATAAATCTTAAAGCACTATACAACTGCTAGTTATTATTATTAATGATATAAATTTATAAGAATAAGAGCCACACTCTTTAATGATGGTCAAAGGATATGAAAAGGTAGTTTTCAAAGGTAGAAAACCAAACAACCAACAATCATATGAAAAAAATGATTAAATCACTGACTAGAGAAATTCAAATTAAAGCAACTTTAAGGTTCACACCTATCAGACTGACAAAAATTACAAAAAGGGGAAAATGCAAATGTTAGAGAAGCTGCAGGAAAACAGTTATACTCATGTTCTGTCTAGAATTTGGAAATCTGCCCAGAAAGCTACAAAATCGTGCATCTTCTTTTTACCCAACTATATCACTGGCATGCCTATATGCCAAAGAAATCAAAGAGGAAAAGGGATCTATATGTGCAGAAATATTTATAGGAGCTCTTTTTGTAGTGGACAGAATTGGAAACTATGGGTTTGTCCTAATAGGGAATGACTAAACAAATTCTGGATTATGAATGTGTTGGAATATTATTGTGTTGCAGGATATTATGAAATGGACAATTTTGGAGGAAACTGAGAAGACTTTTGTGAACTGATGCAAAGCAAAGTGAATAGAAATAGGAGAACAACTTACACAGTGATAATAACTTTATGGAGACGAAGAACTTTGAAAGGCTTTAGTACTCTGATCATGGCAATTATAAACCAGGAATTTAAAAGTATAAAGATAAAACATGCCTCTCACCCCCTGACAGAGAGGGCTACAGTGGGAATTTGTTTGTCCAGACTGGATGCTGTCCTTCGTGCTTGAAGAGGACCAGAATGACATCACTATGTTCGTGTCATGGTACAGTGTATCCAGTTTCCACAGGTTGGGCACAAATAATCTATATGAACATTTGGAGTCTCTAAATTTTCAGATTTTTTTTTTTGAGGTACTGCAATTCTGCTTTGCTCATAGAGTACAATGCTTTCTTTGATGCAGGCACACCATGCTAGGGAGTCCTGGGCCAGTATTTCCCATGTTTTGCAATTGATTCCAAGTTTCTTCAGATAGAACCCAAGTGTCCTTCTATCTCTTCTCCTGAACTCCATGTGAGTGCTTACCTTGTGTGAGTTCTCTGTTTAAGAAAAAGTCATTTGGGCAAATGTATGCTTGGCATTTAAACAACACAGTATGTCATTAAGGCAGAATTCATGACTTCAAAGATAACCATGAATATGCCTGAATGGTCCAGAACCGCAGGATATAAGGAATTCTCTAAGTAGAAGGAAGAGGAGTTAAAGCATTTATTGAAACTCAAAAGTAGCAGCCCCATGGACCAGTGTCCCCAGTTCAACATCCTGGCAAGAACCTTCCAAAACCAGTATCCCCATCTCACAATAGTGACCAGGAGGCCACAGAAAAACATTACGGCAGCAAGCCAAGCCATATTGATGCTTCCCCCCTCCAATGCCAGGGCCCTCCAGCAAGAAGACCACCCACTGGCCTCAAGCTCCTGCTCAGCACTCTGGTCTCTACGAGAGTCAGTCCTGCATTTTTGTAGTGCCTGCTGCCATTGCCACTGCTTCTGTCGCTGCCACCGCAATCTCCAAGCTGTGTTCCAGCTAGCTGACTGCTTCCTCTCTCCTTCAGCTCTTAACTGCTCTCACCAACTGCCTCTTAGCTCTGCTCCAACCATTCAGCAAGCTCCTCCCACCACAAGCTTCATGTCATCACATGGACCAGAAATCAGGCGCCTACCATTGGCTCCAGTCCTAGCCACTCCCCCCAGGGCCCTGAGAGCCCCTCCCCTGAAGCCCACTCAAATGGGCAGGGAAGATCTTCCCATTTACTGATTGCCTTTACACATGGTCAGACCACCAGAGTTGAGCTCTCTACAGTAGAGTTTGAATGCTTGGCAATTCAGCTCAAGAAAGGAACTCAGTGTCTGGTACCTTATCTTGCCAGGTGATCTTCGGAATCTTCCTAAGACAATTCAAATGAAGTGATTCTGTTTCCTGCCATGGCACTGGTAGACCGTTCAGGTTTTACAGGCATACAACAATGAGGTCAGCACAACAGCTCTGTAGAACTTTGGTTTGGAAGGCAGCCTAATACCTTTTCTCTCCCACACTTTCTTTCGGGGCCTCCCAGACACTGAGCTAGCTTTGGCAATGTGTGCGTCGAATTCATCATCTATGTATATATCCCTGGAAGGTATACTGCCAAGGTAAGTAAACTTATCCAATGGTTCCATGGATGGATGGTGAATCTTTGTAAAATAAGAACCTTTATTTTCTTGGTGTTAATTGTTAGCCAAAATTAGCACAAGTGGCAGAGAATAGATCCATACTCTGTTGCATCTCAGCCTCAGAGGCTGCATTGAGTGCACAATTATCTGCAAACAAAAAGTCATGCACCAAATTTCCTTCCACTTTAGTCTTGGCTTGTAGCCTTTTCAAGTTAAAAAACAAAACAAAACAGTGCAGTAGTTGATTTTGATGTTGTTTTTGTCACTGAAGGCATCTGAAAACATGGCTTAAAAAAAACATCAAGCTAAAAAGCATGGGAGCAAGCACACAGCCCTGCTTAACTCTGCTGGTGACTGTGAAGGCACAAGAGCATCATCCGTCATTCAGAACCTGTGCAAGTATGAGGTCATGGAATTGCCAGACTCTGTAGGTATATACTGAAGGCTTTCTTTTTCTTTTTCATTTGCTCAGGTGGAGTTTGGGGGGGTAGAGAAAGGAACAGATTAATAAAAAAATTGTCTCTTGAACAATGAAAATAAGAAACTATTTTTAATTTTTGATTTTATGGAATCAAACAAGCATTTATGGACTATATTATGGAAATGCTTATTTTATTCCATAAATTAAAAATAAACTATTTTAAGAGATATATAAACTTGGAAAAAAGATGAATGAAATCTTTACCCAAGAAACTTACTTTGAAGATCTTCCCCCCCCCCATTTACCTGCTTCTCTTTTAATTTTAGCTGCATTGGCTTTATTTATGCAAAAACAAATTTTAGATACTTAAAATCATTCATTTTATCTGCTGCAATCCTTTCAGTTCTTTGTTTCATCATGAATGGTTCTGTATTTGTTGAACTGAGAGGTAATTTCTTCCTTTTTCCTTTAATTCTTTAAGCCGAACCTTTTATGATTGAGTCATTTATTCATTTGGAGCCTAAGTTGGCATATAATGTGAGGTATCGATTTAAATATAATTTACACCAGGCTACTTTCTACTTTTCCTAGCAATTTTTGTCAAATAGAGAATCCTTCTCCCTGGCAGATGTGGTTTAAAATTTTACGAAACACTAGATTACTTGTTTGTTTTCTTCTACATACTGTGCACCTAATCTGTTCCACTTACTCACTTCTCTATTAACCAGTATAAAATCATTTTGATGATTGCTACTTTGCAGCATATGCTACTTTGTAGTATAGATTAAGATACAGTACTACCAACCCCCTTCATTCTAACTTTTAAAAAATCATTTCCATTGAGGCTCTTGATCTTTTGTTCTTTTTTTTTTTTTTTGGTGGGGCAATTGGGGTTAAGTGACTTGCTCAAGGTCACACAGCTAGTACGTGTCAAGTGTCTGAGGCTGGATTTGAACTCAGGTCCTCCTGACTCTAGGGCCGGTGCTCTACTCACTGCACCACCTAGCTGCCCCTCTTTTATTCTTTAGAATGAATTTCTTACTGCTTTTTCTAGCTCTATTAAGTAATCCTCTATTAGACTGGTGGTTTGATTAGTATGGCATTGAAAGTAAATTCATTTTTTTAGTATTGTAATTTTTATTATATTGGCTTGACCCACCCAGCATAATTAATATTTTTCTAATTATTTAGGTCTATCTTCATTTTCATAATGAGTGTTTTATATTCATACATAGTTGTGCATGCCTTAGTAGAGAGGATCTGAAGTATTTTATTCATTCTGTAATTATGTTAAATGGAATTTCTCTTTTTTTTCAATTCCTGCTGGGTTTTATTGGTAATAAAAGAAATGCTAATAATTTATGTGGGTTTATTTTATATTTTGCAATGTTGGTGGAGTTATTGTTTCAATTAATTTTTTGAATTGGTTTCCTAGAGTTCTTTAAATACACCATCAAATCATCTACAAAAATAATTTCATTTCTTCTTTGCCTAAGCTTATTCTCTCAGTTTCTTTTACTTGTCTTATTTCTATAACTAGCATTTCTAGCATTGTATCAAGTAGTAGTGCTGATAATGAACATCCTTTCTTTCCCCCTGATCTTATTGGAAAGTTCTCTAGTTTACGTCCATTGCATATTATGTTTGCTCTTAGTTTCAGATGGAAATTATTTATCTTATTAAGGAAAAGGCAATATATTTCCTATGATTTCCAGTGCTTCCTCCCAACCTCCAACCTTAAGAGAAATGGGTGTTGAATCGTATCAAAAGCTTTTTCTGTATCTATCTATATAACTACACAGTTTTTGTTATTTTTCTACTATTTTCACAGTTTTTCTAATACTGAATAAGCCCTAAGTTCCTGGCATAAATCTGACCTGGTCATGGTGTGTAATCTTTGTAATATGTTGCTGTAGACATTTTACTAAGATTTTATTTACAATTCTCATGTCAGTTTTCATTAGGCATATTTGTTTATAGTTTTTCTCCTTTAATTCTTTCTTTTTTAGGTGCCAGGATCATATTTATATCAAAGAAAGAATTTGGAAAAACTCTTTTCCTTATTTTTTTTTCATTTTATCTAACAATATTACTTAATTTAACTAATTTTTCTCTGAATGTTTGATAGAAATAACTTATAAAATCCATCTAGTCTTGGTTTGTTTTGTTTGTTTGTCTGGGTAAGTACTTATGACTTATTTAATTTCTTTTCCTAAGATATGGTTCTCTATTTCTTGTTCTGTTACTCTGGGCATTTCATATTTTTGTAAATATTTATCCATTTCATATAAGCTTTTAGTTTTATTGCCACATAATTGGGCAAACTAGTTTTTAAGAATTTTCTTTATTTCACTTATTGTGAATTCTCTTTTTCGATTTTAATACTAAGAACTTAGCTTTTCTCTTTCTTTTTTAAAAATCAAATTGCCAAATTTCTTATTTTATCTATTTTTTTTAAAATTCTAGTTTTATCTAGTAATTTTTTTTGCTTTTCATTTTGTTAGTTTCTTCTTTGATTTTTGGAGTTTCTATATGGGTATTTGAGAATTTGGGGAATATTTTTGCTTTGGTTTTTAGTTGCATACCCAATTTATTAACCTTTTTTTTCTTTGTTAATGAAATTGTTTAATGATATTAATTTTATCCTAAGGAAGAACTGATTCATTTGCATTCCCTAGAATGCTAGTATAATGTCTCATTTGTATTTATTATTCTTGATGCAATTATAGTCAATCCTCAACTTTTCAGGGTGACACTCCTAGAAAATGTCACAAAAGTAAAAAATGCAAATGTTGAGAAAATTGAACCAATGGAGTTGGTTTCTGTGACCATCAAAAACTGATCTTTTGCTTTTTTGTTATCGTTGTTATTCAGTTGTGTCTGACTCTTTATGACCCCATCTAGGGTCTTCTTGACATATGTACTGTAGTGGTTTGCCATTTCTTTCTTCAGCTCATTTCTCAGATGAGGACACTGAGGCAAATAGGGTTAAATGACTTGCTCAGGAAAACAGGGTTAAGTGATTTGCCCAGGGTCACATAGCTACTAAGTATGTGAGGCCAGATTTGAACTCAGGTCTTCCTGACTCCAAGTCTGGCACTGTCTACTGAACTTTCTAACTGCCCTAACAAGGTGTTAATTCCCAGTAATTTCTTCTGGATTTGTGAACGTCTTTCTCTGATGGAATTAAAGGGAGCCATCTAATTGGACTAGCAAGACTTGTATGGCAAAACTCTAGAGACAGAGTGAATTTCCAAGGTAGTTCCAGGCAGTCCAAGCTCCTGGTAGTTTTGTTGGGGAGATCCTTATAGGAGAGAAAGGTGGGAATTTCACTTTCCTTACATCACTCATGTCATTTAGCAATCTAATAGCATTTTAGAGGGACCTTGTGAGCCTGCAAAACTTGATTCAACTGGTTTGGCCCCTTTCCTCAGACTTGATAAGGCTTAATTGATTCAGGTGACCTGGCATCTACCTAGTCCCAGCAGCTTTTACACTGTGGCACAGTTAAGAATTAATTTTCTTGGATCCTTGTCCCTCATTCCACATTCCTAATAAGGAATTCAGAAAGCACCCTGATTTCAGTAGTCCAGACTATCCCACTGCCTTGCCTCTTTGATGATAAGGCAGGCTCCTATTAGCGACACAGTGAGTCTTTATTTAAAAATACAATTTGAGCCCTCAGTGATTTGGGGGTCTTGGGTAAGAGAGTGTGCATCCTGCCTCATTCTTAGCTACCAGCCTGCCTGTGAAGTGGGGGTCAATAGAGGCTACATACCTATCCTTTTACCCATTGGCACTTGTTTTCCTCCCATAACTGCCATCTCTTTTTGGAAGTTTCCTTTTTTAAAAAAATATATTTAGTTTATTTATTTTCAGTTTTCAACATTCACTTCCATAAGTTTTAAATTTTCTCCCCTTCTCTCCCCAAAATGGCTTGCAGTCCGATATGGGCTCTACATATACATTCCTATAAACACATTTTCACATTAGTCAGTTACATAGAAGAACTATAATGAGTGGGAGAAACCATGAATAACAAAACAAAACAAAACAAAACAAAACAAGACAAAAGAGAAAAGAGCAGCAGTTTCCTCTTAAGAAATAGCTCCCTTCCCTTTTGTGCTATAGAGACAGCCGACTAGCAGTGACTTTGTCAGAGAGAGATACTCCATCCAGCAGTTGGTGAATGGGAAAGATGCCAAGCTGGGAGCATTCTACAGAGAAGATCCACATGGCAGGGGAGGAGAAGAGGGAAATTCTCTTTCTTCCTTTCATCATCCATGTAGCTGTGAAGGGGAACTACTACTAGACCAATAGAAGACACTGAATCCAGCAGGAAGCAGACACACACTCCAGATAGACATGGATACAGACAACCAATCAACCAAGGGATTGAAGCAGCTTCAAGGAGTGTGATTTCTGGCAGCAGAGAAGAGAGCTGGACTATGGAGAACCTAGTTGAGCAATCCATGTAGCAGAGGTGTACCAATGAGAGGTTGATGAGTACTCAATGAAGAGAGAAATGACTTCTGGATTATACAGTAAAAGTAATTGTAAATTACTTTTTCCAAATATGTATGTTACTTGTGTATCTCACTACCATTGTACTCTTAAGTTTGAGCCTTCTTGTTCCATCCATGTATTTTTGAGAGAGTATTCCAGATTTATAAGAAGGATAGTCTGTAGCCACTGTCCATGCTATTCTATTCTAAATGTTTCTGCTTAGAGTTTGTCTACTTGCTGACTTAATAAAAATGTACACTAGTAGGAGCTTGTGAGCTTACAATCTTAGAAATAGCCTCCCAGTGTTTCCTAAAAACATGTAGCTCCGAGGACTCAACCTGCAAGTGTGAATGTAAGTAAGGATCCAAACATGTCCTAGACTAGCAATGATAGTATAGCACCTTTTCTAGAACATTTCCCAACTCCCACTTTCAGTTTTGCAGATTGGGTCCCCAAGAGATTCTAGGACTAGCCCTATGGGTCTATATTCCTAATTCTATAGGAGACTGTATCTCTTCTTTCCATTGTATGCAACGTCTTCTATTGAACCAGTAAAACTCCTTCAAAGAAAATTACTAGATTTTGGGGGGAGATAGGAAGATATTTCCTCTTCCTTTCTTCCAACTACCTAAGAGGTCTCTATCTCAGTCAGCTCCCAGTTTTCAGTCTCTTCCACTTTCCAACTGCTGGATAGGGTGTGCCCCTCAAGGAAAGTCATTTTTAGATTAGTCTCCCTGCTGGCAAATTATTGCTAGATTGCTAGATGCCATGACTGCTAGGGAAGGACATGAATCCCTTCCAGTCCCTCCCGCAAGAGTCTCCTATGAAAAGTGTACTGAAAGCCCAGATATCTGGAATGACTTTCTTTTTCTTAAAAAATTAAATTATTTTTATTTATTTAATTAAATATTTCCCAGTGACATGTAAAAAAATTAACAATCATTTTAAAAAAGTTTGAGATCCAAATTCTTTTTCTCCTTCCCCTCCCCCATCCTTGAGAAGTTAAGCAACTTGTTATCAATTATAGATGTGAAGTCATGCAAGAGATTTCCATATTAGCCATGTTGCAAAAGAAAACAACAAAATAAAACAGAAGTAGAGGTTAAAAAAAAAGAATGCTTCAATCTACATTAAGTTCATCAGTTCTCTGTCTAGAAGTGAACAGCATTTTTCATCATGGGTCCTTTGGAATTGTCTTGGTTCATTGTCTTAATCAGAATAGCTAAGTCTTTCACAGTTGATCATCCTTGCTCTTGCTGTTGTACATGTTCTCCAGGTTCTGCTCACTTCAGTTTACATGTGCTTATATAAGTCTTCTCAGGTTTTTCTGAAACCATCCAGCTCATCATTTTTTATAACACAATAATATTCCATCACAATCATATCAGAACTTGTTCAGCCATTCCTCAGTTGATAGGCAGCCCCTCAATTCCCACTTCTTTGACAGCACAAAGCTGCTATAAAATTTTTTGTACAAGTAGATTCTTTTTGCTTTTCTTTGATCTCTTTGGAATACAGTTTACAGTAGTGGTATTAATGGGTCAAAGCACATGCAGTTTTATAGCCCTTTGGGCACAGTTCCATATTGTACTCCATAATGGTTGGACTAGTTCACATCTCTACCAGTAGTGCATTAGTGTCCCAATATTTCCATATACCCTCAAGCATTTATCTTTGTCCTTTTCAGTCATGTTAGCCAACCTGATAGATGTGAGGTGGTTCCTCAGTTGTTTCAATTTGCATTTCACTAATTAATAGTCATTTAGAATATTTTTTCATATGACTATTGATAACTTTGATTTCTTTTTCTGAAAATTACCTTTTCATATCCTTTGATAATTTATCAACTGGGAAATAGCTCTTATTTTTATAAATTTGGCTTATTTCCCAATATATATGAGAAAGGAGACCTTTATCAGTGGAATTACTTTCAAAATTTACTCTGTTCTTGGTGTTTGACCATTTCAAGCCCTGCTAGGAGAGAAGAGTCAAGATGGCAAAGGAGTAGGAAGAAGTTCAGCTATGCTCTTCCTTACAACACTTACAAACAGATTTTGAAAACATCCTCTTCTGAATCCTGATCAGGGAAATCTGTTTAACTAGAATTCCTGGAAGGGATGAAGCAAGATTTTTAAAAATAGTTTAAAATATTTTTATAAATGTAGAGTGGTTTGATGGTCTTAAAAGAAAAATGGAAAGAGGGGACAAGAGGAATATATTAGGAGAGGAAAAGAGAGGCGAAGGATAGGGAAAATTATCTTTTACAATCAAGGTGTACGAGTCGAAGTTTATATAAACAAGGAGGAAGAGGTGAGGAGATCAGGAGGCATATGAACCTTATTCTCATTTGAATATGTCAAAGGAGGGAAGGATACACACATGCACACAGTTGAGCACAGTGATATATTTTACTCAACAAGGAAATAGGAAGGAAAAGGAATAAGGGAGAAGAGGGAAAAAAAGGAGAGAGGGTAGATTAAGGGAGAGACAAATTATAAGCAAAACAAACTCTCAGGATGTACAAAAATATTTATAGCAGCCCTTTTTCTGGTAGCAAAGAATTGGAAACTGAGGGGATGTCCATCAATTGGGGAATAAGTAGCTGAATGAGCTGTGGTACATGAATATCTTGGTATACTATTGTGCTGCAAGAAATAATAAATGAATTAATCAACAATAAACTTTTATTAAGCACCTATTGTGTACCAGACACAGTGTTAACCTCTGAGGATACAAAAAGAGGTAAAAGACAATCCCTGACCTCAAGGAGCTTACAGTTTAATGGGGGTGGGGGGGAGGGGGACACATGACATGCAAATATAGACAAAGCAAGCTATACACAGGATAAATAGGGAATAATTAACAGAAGGAAGGTACTGGAGTTCAAAGGGATTGGGGAAGGCTTCCTGCAGAAGGTGGTGTTTTAGTTGGGAGCAAGAGAGAGCCATGGAGGTGAGTAGTTGGAGTGGAGGAGGGAGAGCATTTCAGACATGGAGGATAGTCAGAGAGAATGCCTGGAACTGAGAGGTGGAATGTCTTTTTCATGGAACAGCCAGGAGACCAATGTCACTGGATGAAAGAGTATATGTAGAGGATTAAGGTGTAAGTAGCCTGGAAAGGTAGGAGAGGGCTAGATTATGAAGGGCTTGAATGCCAAACAGAGCATTTTGTATTTGATTCTGTAGGCACCAGGAAGCCCCTGGAGTTATTGAGTGGGAACAAGGGGGTGACATGATTAGACCTGAGCTTTAAGAAAATCACTTTAGTGGCTGAAAGGAGGATGGATTGAAAGGAGTGGGTAGAGACTTGAGACAAGCAGACTTACCAGCAGGTTATTGCAATAATCCAGGTTTGAGGTGATGAGCACCTGCACTAGAATGGTGGCAGTGTCAGAGAAGAGGAGGGGGAATATTTGAGAGATGTTGCAAAGGTACAATTGACAAGCTTTGTAAAAAGCTTGAATAAGAGGGCTGGGAGTGGGGGTTGAGAGATATTGAGGAATACAGGATGACTCCTCGGTTGTAAGTCTGAAGAATTGGGAGGATGCTGTTACCTTCTACAGTAATAGGAAAGGGGAGTTGAGGAGGATTTAAGGGAAATGACAATTCCATTTTGAACATATTAATTTTGAGATGTCTCCTGGACTTCCAGTTCAAGATGCCTAAAAGTCAGCAGTAGATGTGAGACTGGAGGTCAGCAGAGGGTTTGGAGAAGAATAGGTAGATTTGCAAATCATCAGCACAGAGATGGTGATTAAATTTACGGGAGATGATGAGATCAACAAGTGAAGAAGTATAGGGGGAGCAGAGAAGAGGGCCCCAGACAGAACCCAGAGGGATACCTACAGTTAGAGGCATGATCTAGAAGAGAATCTAGCAAAGGAGACAGAGGAGTGGTCAGATAAGTAGGAGGAGAGCCTAGAGAGGAGAGTATCAAGGAGGAGAGAGTGATCAACAATATCAAAGGCTGAAAAGAAGTTAAGGAGGATGAGGATTGAGAAAAGGCTATTGGATTTGGCAACTAAGATATCATTAGTAACTTTGGACAGGGCAGATTCAGTGGAATGACAAGGTTGGAAGGCAGATTATAAAGGATTAAGAAGATAGCGAAAGGACTAAAGATAGAGGCATCTATTGTAGATAGCCTTTTTTTTGAGGAATTTGGCTACTGAGGGGAGAAGAGATACAAGACAAGAGTAAGAATTAATGGATTAAGTGAGGGTTTTTTCAGGATAGCAGAGACATGGACATGTTTGTAGGAGTTAGGAAATTGGAAAGGGAGAGACTGAAAATAAGTGGAAGAGTGGGGATGACAGAGGAGGTAATCTGCTGGAGGAACCAGGTTAGAATAAGGATCATTTGAAAAAGTAGACGGGTTAGCCTTGGTAGGAGTAAGTCCACTTTGCCATGTGAGACAGGGTAAAGAAGGAGAAAGGAGCAGAAGGCATCTGAATAAGAAAAGGGAGTTCACAGTGAATAACTTCAATTTTTAAAAAATGAGGCAAGGTTCTCAGCTGAAAGAATAGATAGCCATGGCGGACTAACAACTTCAAAAAACTTAGGAACCCAAATCAATGCAATGACCAACCACAATTCCAGAGGACTAACAATGAAACAGCTAGGTGGCACAGTGGATTGAGCACTGGCCTGGGGATCAGAAAGACTAATCTTCCTGAGTTCAAATCCAGTCTCAGATACTTACTGGCTATATGATCCTGGGCAAGTCACTTCACCCTGTTTGTCTCTGTTCCTCATTGTAAAATGAGCTGGAGAAGGAAATGGCAAACCCTGCCTATATCTTGGCCAAGAAAACCCCAAATTGGGTCACAGAGTCAGACATAGCTAAAATGATTCAACACACAACAGCAACATGATGAAACAGGCTATCCATTTCCTAGAGTTGGAATGAAGGTTTTTTTGGACATGGCCAATGGGAAATTTTCTTTGCTTCACTATAAGCGGAGATTTTACTTTTGTAACAAATTTTACTTTTTTTTTTCTGAGTTGGAGGTGGGGATAAGAGGGAGAAAGGGGATAAATTTTAAAAAAATTTTTAAAATTAATTTAAAAAAAATGAAGCCTTATTTGTCCAATTAGGTTGCTCCTTTTAATTTCATCAGAGAAAGGTATTCACAGATCCCAGAGGACTTAATGGAAGTAAACAACCTCTTAACACCTCATTATCTCTGTTATTATATCAAGTAAAGTAGGGGAGGGAGAATCAAATATTTCCTTACAAGTGTACATGTTTGTGTTTAATGTAGATTATACTGAAGCCTATCATGCATACACATATAGCTATATATGCATATGCATCAATAAATAAATAATGCATATATTTGGCATTTCAGTGTTTACTAGCCTTTGGCTGCTCTTGTCTATATATAAACAGATCTCAAAGTTTTTGGCATCAGGACTCCTTTATACTCTAAAAATTTTTAAGGGTTCCAAAGAGCTTTTGTTTATGTGGGTCTATAGATATTTACCATATTAGAAATTAAAACTGATAAAATATAAAAATATTTATGTAATTCATTAAAATAACAACACTCCCATTACATGTTAACATAAATAACATATTTTTATTAAAAATATCTCTCTTCATAAACAAAAAATTAGTGAAGAGTGTCACATTGTTTTACATGTTTTTGCAAACCTCTTTAATGCCTGGTTTAATGGAAGACAGATTCTCATATCAGCTTCTTCATTTAATCTGTTGTGATACGTTGTTTTGGTTGAATTACATGAAGAAAATCCAGCCTCATACAGATATGTAGTTGGAAAGGAGAGAAGTTATTTTAATAGGCAGTTATTTAATAGGGGTTATTTGATAGCATTATTGTGAAAGGAGTTTTGACTTTGTAGACACCCTGAAAGGGTTTCAAGAACTCCCAGGGGTCCAAAGACCACACTTTGAGAAACACATATAAATACACATGCATATAGAAGCATACATATATATGCCATCTGCATAGAAATACTAAATTGAATTCATGGGAACTAATAGGGTAACTAAATGAAAGGCTATGGAGAGAAAAGAGAAGAAGGACCAGGATTGAGCCATAGTTAATGGACATAATATGGATGATGCTTATACTAAAGAAACTGAGTGCTGTCAGACGGATAAGAAACAAGAAAGAAAAGTGTAATGAAAAGCCTGAGAGGAGTATTCAGGAAGAAAGGATGCTCATGAGTATTTAAATGATGCAGATAAAGCAACAAAGAAGAGGACTGGGGTGGGGGTGGGGAGCATATACTGTGAGACCAAATTATCATGTTGGAGAGTTTTTTCTTTTTTTAATTTTTTTTTTAATTTGTGGACTAAAACAAGCATTTCCATAACATAGTATCAGAAAAAAAAATGATTGCACATGAAACTGCAAATATATTGTGTACAAATTATCATGTTGGTGAGTTTTCCTATGCTTTCCCCCCCTTTTTTTTCTAAATTCTTGATGTCATTGTGGGAGCAATGGTGGCTGTACTCACTTCCCTCCCAACTAAGAAGGGCAAAGTGACAAAATTCTCTTGCCTGGAGACTCTGCTTTGGATGGAGCCTTCTCCCTATCTTCCTCCATCTCACCTTGTCTCATCTTTCATACTGTTCTGCAAAGGTTGGGGTAAGGGGAAGTGAAGAAGGACATAATTTTATCCTTAGAGATCACACCAAAGATTACCATCACATTAAAATATCAGCTCATTTAGTTATGGGGAGCAGAGAGAAATCCCAGACATTAAACAACACTACACAAAACAAAACAGTTCTCTAGAGGCTAGGAAACTCATTGGATTATTAACAAAAATGAAATGAATCAATATCAGATTGTTTCATCCTTCAGGTAAGAGAAGAGATTCTTCCCTGCCCCCTCTCTCACCCTCCCACCCCAATCTGAAGTCACTGGCCAATGCTTAGAAGAGAGAAATTAAGCCAAGGACTTTTACTTTATTCTTTAAGAATTCAATTTAATTTTAAGGCAGGATTTTTTAAGTTCTCTTTAAACATTTTATTGATATCTTTTGGAAGGGAATTTCATAGCCAGTTTCCTACTGTGTATTTAAAACAACCGTACAATGTTTTTCCCAAATTCACTCTCTGACCACGACCAAAGATTGATTACACAAGGAAATCCATGTCTGGGTTGACAACAGATGTTTTATGTGAAGAGAAAACAAGGGTCAGAATAATAAAACTATTAGGACATAACAAAGGAACAAATCGTAAGGATGCCTGTAAAACCAGTAAGCCAGTAGAAGCAGGGAGTGAGTGAGATGCAGAGTTGCTTTTTTCTAGATCTGTAGTCTTTATTCATTTTCTTTATAACAGTACTGCTTCTTAGCCCTAAGCTTAAGCTCCTTAAAAGTGAACTTGCATGACCATGGACCATCTCTATGTTTTGGTCACCATCACTATCTTCCTGTATCCTCCCTGGGTGCCATTACCACTCCTGCCACCACTGATAACCGCTATGGACAATGCTACTCCAGTCCCCTGGCTGCTCACAAATTCTCCTCTATTTTCTCCCATCTCATAGCTTTTGCTACTCTATTTTTCAGGTTCTCCCAAAGCTTGCCTCAACTTTAATTCTGCAATGTTCCTTGACTGGGAGGTAACATCAGCAAAGACCACAGATCCTAGAATTCTCAGTAAGGATACACACCACTCCTGCTCATAGGAAAGCAGAATCTGTCCCCACAGTATTGTTAAACTTTTTTGTTCATTGATATAAGGAATGAATTGCTAGGTAAAGGAGTAGAAAATGATATATTCAGAAATGAAGATCATATTAAAAAGATATATTGATATAAGTGTTTAAACCATCCTGCCTTCAAATTAAAAATTAAAATGAATTCTTAATAAAGTAAAAGTCTTTGGCCCTGTCAAATAGTTCAACTGCGGAAACTGCTATGGTTTTATCAGTGGAAATGACGTTAAAGGGGAAACGGTAACATCTGCTTTGCTGCTGCATGCTAAGGACCATGGGAATTTTCCACCTGACTTGCCTTCCATTTGTACTGCCCTCCCACACTGTAATATGAGTTTCTTGAGAGCAAGGACTATCCTACTTTTCTATTGGTGTCTCTGCCCCTTAGGATAGTGCTTTGCACATTGTAAGCACTTAATAAATGCTTCATTCATTCATTCTTTCATAATTTAACCAAGACCAACCAATATTTGAGAACAAGTTATTTAAAAGGGAGAATGATCGTAAAGAGCCGGCATGGCTTATCAAGAACAGGTGATGTCATATCGACCATATTTCCATTATTTTTGTTGGGGTGTGGGATAATTTAGTCATTATTTCCTGAGATTTTAGCAAAGTATTTGAAAAAAAATTTCTTAGTCTTTCCTTGTGGTCAAGATCAAAAGATGTGGACTGGACCATAGTAAAGTTAGGTGGATTTGGAACTGATTAAAGAAAAGGGTCCAAAGAGTAGTTATTAATAGGTAGCAGGAGAAAGAGAAAAGGGAGAGGGTAAGGATGAAAAGGAACCCAGGAAACCAAATGTCTTAGACTTTCTGAGTCTTACACAAAGTTCTCTCTGCTGACAGAAAAGAGGGTCTTCACCAGTCAGAAGCTGTTTCAGCTTAGAAATCAAAAAGTCCCTCTCCCCCTCATCCCATTCTTTGGGAGTAGCATTTTATACAGATAAAGCCCCTTCTTAACACTTAAATCATATCCTCTAAACATCTGAGGTGGAAGAAAACAATCAAGATTATAGAATAAAGCAAAAAACAATTCCATCTCGGTATGGATATTAGGATAATTAGATTGAGAGCTGGAAAAGAACTTAAGGGCTCTTGAGACCAACCACCTCATTTTACAGATGAGGAAAGTGAGGCAGGTTAAGTCAGTCAATAAGCACCTACTATGCAGCAGGCAATGTGCCAAGCAACGGTTAAGTAATTTGCCCAGGGTAACACTGATAGTCAGTATGTGAAGGAGGATTTAAACTAAGGTCTTCCTGATTCCAAAGCTCTCACTCTATCCATTCTGCCCTATAGGGATTTGGTAAATGTAATGAGATAGAAAATCTTTCATTCTGTCAATGAATGTAATGGGTTGAGACTTACTCTGCTGGTCCCTTGGCAGATTAGGCCCAATATGAGAACGAAATGAGACATTTATAGGTCATTGGTTAGTTAATAAAACTTATGCCTAATCATACCTTAGAAAGAATACTCCAAAAGGATGCAGTCTTCTTCATCTTCATATAAAAATGTCCCTTGCCCTTCTTCTTCTCCCCCTTTCAAGCCCCAAGCCATCCCACCACCACCACTACCACTAAAGGCCCTCTCTATCCATTTGTCTTTTTCCTTTTCCCCAACTGATTTGACTGCTCACCTAAGGTCCTCCAGGACTTAAAACTTTCCCTATCCCTACACCTTACCATTCCCTTGGCACTGCCATCTTACCTTCTTGCATAAACTAAGGACCTCTAGGCCTTGCCATCCACCACATCATTGAACCCTGAGGCCTTCTGGGTATTTCCAACTACCCCTGCAGCTGAACTTTTATGCCATGTCTTCCCTAATTAGTGTGAACTCCTTGAAAGCAGGAACTGTCTGCCATTTCCTCTTTGTGTCCCCAGTGCTTGGCACATAGTAAGCATTAACTAAATGCTTCATCTATTTACTACATTTATTAGTTCATTCGCTCATCATTCATATGAGAATACATTTGGCTAACCAGGTAGGGTGTGGTGAATTACATGGCCCTGAGACATTCACTAAATTTGAAAGTCTGGGGCTCCCCATGGGTAGGACTTTTAATGCCCTTTGTTCAGAGGTTCTTTTTTAAAATTTTTTTTAAATTTTACCAGAACACAAATACAGGATAGAGAAAAGAAACACAAACATATCATAAACTTAAATATTGAAACTTAAATACAAAGTAAGAAAGAAAAAAAGCATGTCATGTGCATAGCAGAACATAAGAGAGGATTCAAAATATATAACAGTAAATTTTCATTTCAAGAAGGCCTGTAAGATAAATAATACCCTTTGTGTTGAGAATTGACCATCTTTTCTTTGCTTCCTTATATTTTCTTTTGTTCTCTGCTGTGCACTTTTAAATTTTGTTCTTTTTTCCCCTCCCTCCCACCTCAAAAGGCTACAATATAGTTTAGATATATCTCTAGATATATACATACACATACAGATATATATATATACTAATATATATATATATATACATATGTATATAGACATATCCTTTCCCAAACATATTCTACTCCTGAACTTTGTTTTTATGTTTGTATATATCTCTTGTTTCCTATTCCTCCTGCCTCCTCTACTTTACTTCTACCTGCTGCATCACCCTCCTATTATGCCTACCTCCCTCCTCGGCCAGCCACCCTTCCCTCCTATTACTTGTCTTCCTCCCTCCAAGGATCCCTCCCTTATCCTCCCATTCCTACTAATCTAAACACCCTTTACCTATTCCTTCATTCTCCCTTTTAAAAATCCCTCCCTTGTTCTCTAACCCTCATTATACCCCTACCATTTTATTTCTTCTAAATTTAGAAGATTTTTATACTCTTCTAAACATATATGTATTGTTCCCTCTTAAACCCATTCCTGATGAAGGTAGGTTACCAGAACTACCAGCCCTCCTCCCCCATCAAAATTCTCTGTAACCTTTCTTCCTCTTGCACCTTTTTTGTATAGAATAGTTACTCCTTTTAGCTGTTTCAAAATGGTTTTGCTTGTTAAATTCATCGTAGTCAGGTTTATCCCCCTCTTTCTTATAAGCTCAACAATTATTAATAAGAATCTTAGATATACATTTTACATTTTACACTATATAAAAGGCAAACATTCTGTCCTTATGAATCCCTTATAGTCAGTCTTTTGTATGTACCTTATGTTTCTCTTGGTTCTTGAACGTCAAATCTTCTATTAAGTTGAGGATTTTTTTAAACAAAGCCTTTAAAGTCTGAGGGTTTGTCAAATGTCCATTTTTTTATTCAAGATAATACTTAAATTTGCAGGGTATGATATTTTCGGCTGGAGCCCACGTCTTTTGCTCTTCACTATATTGCGTTCCAAGACTTGCGGTCCTTTAGTGTCTCTGCTGTTAGGTCTTGTGCAATTCTAATTGTGGCACCATCATATTCAAATTGTTTTAATCTTGATGCTTTTAATATTTTATCCTTGAGCTGGGATTTTGATATTTGACTATGATATTCCTATGAGTTTTCCTCATAAGATCTCTTTTAAGTGGTGTTTGATGGATTTTTTTTCTATTTCTATGTCCCTGCCTTGTTCTAATGCTTCAGGGCAATTTTCTTTAATTATTTCTTATGTTATTATATTAAGATTCTTTTTTGATCATAATTTTGAGTTACTCTGATTATTTTTATGTTTTCTCTTCTTGATCTGTTCTCCAAATCTATTGTTTTTCTTATAAGATGTTTCATTTTCTCTTCTATTTTTCATTATTCATGTTTTGTTTAATTATTTCTTGATCTCTTATAATTTCACTGGCTTTGCTTTGCCTAATTCTAATTTTCAAGGTGTCATTTTCCTCCTTGAGATTCTGGATCTCCTTTTCTAATTGGTTGACTTTCCTTTCATAACCTTTTTGTTTTTCTTGGATTATTTTTTTTAGTTTTTCCTCCATCTCTGTCATTTGATTTTTAAAGTCTTTTTAAGGTCTTCTATAAATTCTTTTTGGGCAAGTGACCATTTGATGTTGCTCTTTGGAGGTTTCTTTACTTCAATATCCTCCTCTGAAGATGAACCCTGGTCATCTCTATTCCCATAGTAGGTTTCTATGGTTGGATTCTTTCTCCTTTGCCTGTGAATTTTTTTTTGGTGATAATAACTTGATTTTTGTAATCACCTCTAGCCCTGGGGTGTGGGTGGTGGTGCCTCTTGTCCCAGATCTTCAGTTCTCCCCTCTAGCCTGGAACCAAAGCCAAACCTCCAACCTCCTGTAAGTGCCCACAGCCAGGGGCTTTCTGCCCCACTGCTTCTGCACTCACCGCGTGTGTACTGGTTCCTTCTCACCTCCACCGATCTTCCCACCACAGCTGGGCCTGGCATTCCTCATCAGCAGAGGTTCCCTCAATCTTCCTGGGCTCAAATGCAAGACTCCCCTCACTATCCCTAGGTGCAAAGTTCTAGAGGCTGGGGCAGAGGCACCTTCTCAAACCAATTAACCCCAGGGATTGCTGCTTGTTGTTAAAATGGAACCTAGCCTGGAGATGTTTACTCGTTGCAGGGACTAAACCTGGTCCTGGGACTTTTCTTCAGATCTTCTCAAACTGTCCCAGGAGGTCCTGGTTGTGCCCCTATTCTTCTTTGTCTCCCCCAACACTTTGTTCGCCCTAAGGTGCTATTTTAACTCTTTTGTGGGGGAAAATCTTGAGAGCTTGGAATTTTCTGACCTACTCTGCCATCTTCCCAGAATCCTCTCTTGGTCAGAGGTTCTTAACCTTTTTGTGTCATGGACTCTTTTGGCAGTCTGATGAAGCCTATCAACCCTTTTTCAGAATGTATAAATTTTTAAAATTCAGTATTGAAGGAAATGCAAACTTTTAAAGATTAATGAAAGTTTAGAGGTTAGTGAAAATAAAAAATTATTTTTTTCCCATCTCAGTTCATGGACAGCCTGAAATCTATTCAAGAGTCCCTGATCTCCAGGTTAAGAATGCTTTGGTGAACAGGAAATCATGTCAATATGGCATAAGGCCACTGGTTATCTGTGTCAACAGATATGCAACTTGAGCCTTAGCCCTTTGGGCCAGTCAAGTCTTAGGGATAGCTTCCTTGTCTTTTAGGAAAAGAACTCGATTAACTTGCATTGCATGTGGGTTTTGGGAGGGGTGTGTGTGTGTGTGTGTGTGTGTTTGTGTGTGTGTATGTGTAGAAACCCTGGCTTAGCACAATGGTGGATTTTACTTAATTATTTTCAGAGTGGAAATATCTCTCACCTAATATCACTGTATTTTATTTTTCTCTTATGCACTTAAATTCAAAATCAACATAATTGGGTATCATATTTATTTGTATACGTGTCTTACGCCATTTCTCCCAGACTATAAACTCCTTGTTATCTTTTCTTCTCCTCAATGGTACTTAGACAGTATATTAAATGGTGAATTTCTAAATGAGAAGAATTTTTTATTATTACAAAATAATATTGGCTTAATTTAGCATCTTTAAGTTGTTGTTGATGATGATAGCCAGCATTTATTTATATGGCACTGTAAGGCCTGCAAAGTGCTTTACAAATGTTATCTCATTTCATCCTTACAACCCTGTGAGGTGGGTGCTATTATTATCCCTGTTTTACAAATAAGAAAACTGAGGCAAGTTAAGTGACTTGCCCCAAGTCACATAGCTAGGATTTGAGGCAGAATTTGAACTCAGGTCTCCCTAACTCCAGGTCCAGCACTCTATCCACTGTCCCATGGAATCAGGCCACAATTTTCAAAGGTAATAAATTAAGGGTCCATTTCTGTTAGTATTTCAACATTTTGGTTGTCTATAGAAAATGTCTTTATCAATATTACCATACAATGAAAATATCTCATAATATTACAAATTATTCTATAGTATTAAAACAGTTTTGTACAGATTTGTAAGTCTTGCAGCATGCTTATCTGGTGAAGATCTGGTCAACGGATACAGTAGTCTATATAGAACAATGTGTAAGGCCAGGTTGAAATCAACTTCCACCTCCCACCATCCTTCAGTCCTTCCTTCTAGATCAGAAAAACTACTTCCCATTTACTCCCTTATATATAATAGACTAGAAAGAAAAGATTTTATTATTTATTTTAAAAAATACATTGATATATTTTGTTTCAACACAATAGTCACTTCCCAACAAACCCCAAATTGCTTACGATGTATATTCTCCCTGAAAGTTAGATATTAATTGTTAAGAGAAAGGCTAGGGGTGTGTGTGTGTGTGTGTGTGTGTGTGTGTGTGTGTGTGTGTTTTAACTTTGACAGGTTGGTACTAGCACTGCCTGTTATATTATAACTGAGGTTTGCTGCTTCTACAAGTTGATTTTATTTCAATTATGGTTATTATTCATTGGGTTCTGCTGCCTTTATATTATTTCATACCAGTTTTCCCATGTTTTTCTGATTTCTTTAGGGTATAGGCCTAATGGTATCACCAGGTTAAAGAATATGCACAATTGAGTGATTTTTTTGTGGTATAATTCCAAATTGCTTTCTAGAATGGCTGACTAATTGACATCTTATGTTCCTCTGAATTCTTCATATCTGTAATTACTTTTGGTGAATAATATTCCATTAGACTAATATGTTAGAATTTGTCGAGTTTTTCCCCAATTGTTGTGCATATATTTTGTTTCCTTTTTTGCTATCATAAATAATACTGTTTTTAATGCTTTTGTACACATGCATCTTTTCTAGCCATCAATAACCTCCCTGAGCTACACGGTGCCATTAGTGGAATCTCTGGGTTAAAAAGTATGAACAATTCAGTAACTTGGGAAGAATGGATTTTAGGCTGATGGAAAACAAAGTTCAATTATTCAAAGTACATTTTCTAAATTTAAAATAGCATTAGATATTTTGATTGCTTGACAGTTGTGCTTCTTACATCATTATGTTTGTAGATTCATTAGAGCACAGAGATCCTTTCATAGCATTTACATAATAATTTAATGCTGATTAAAATAAAAGTATTGTTTAATAATCTGGGCTATCTTTCCCAGATTATAAAGGATAAGGGACTTCTTTGCTAATGTTTCTACTATCTATCCCTGTGAAAGCAAGAGCAGAGTATTCAGCCCCAAATGAATGAGACCATCATGAAAAGGAGTGTCTAGCAGTTTTTAATCAGTATGTTACTGAAGAGACGCTCCACTGGTGTTCTTTCAGGGCTTCTCAATAGAGAGAGAAGATGGAATGGTTCTATAGAAGAGACATAATTGGAAGAAATAAGATCCCATACTTTGCTGTGGAATACTGGGAGGGTGGATACATGAATGAAAGAAAACCTAATTGTAGTGAAAAGGGCTTCTAGAACCAAAGCTTTTTTGCCTAGTGTCTTCAAAATGCCCTTAGTTGGAATAAGGAATAGCTGACTGAAGTTTGTAAGGGGGAAATTTATGCATATGTAGGTATCTATCCACTCAAACTTCAGACTTTTCCTGAAATACCTTGTTTAAAAAACAAGCAATTCAACTGAGTTTTACTCTCACAAATTTTTTTTAAAGCATGGTATAATTCAGTCCTGTTAATTCAGCATTTTGAGGGAATAGGATGTTTTAACTAGTTGACTAATTGACTAGTTAACTGAGAATTACCATATATACCTGTGAAGAAATGACTATTTTGGGTTCCTCGTGAATGAGTTTCTAACCAACCATTGAAGACAACTGGCAACTAGCAATGTAGGAGAGGCTAAGGGTTTAGGTTTCTAACCCCTGGGGTGTCTGTATCCTTTTTGGGGCACCAGGAAGTGCCTTGATAGTGAAGAGACTAGTTGGAGACCAGCTCTCTAATTCAGGAAGATTGTTTGGGCTGTGTAGTACTGAGCAAGTGGACCTGGACTACCCCAGTTTCAAAGCTAGTAGAAAGCCACAGAAGGCTGTCATGATAATGGCTGCCATAGACCTTTTTTGCTTCTTATGACCTTTAGGTTTTAGGGACCTCTTTCAGACTGAGACAAATTTAGCAAAAAGATAAACAAGAAAAGAAAGTTTTAAAAAAAAGTTAATTTTAAGGAAAAGTTCGATAGAATGAACAGAATCTTTGAAAAGTTAGCTATAATAGATCTAACACGAAGATTAGAGTTACACAAAGGTCCATTGTAGTTCTACCAATCATTTAGCACTAGTCTCTGATGTTAACCTTCCCATGTACTACCATGTCTTAAAGAATGCTGGGTCTCAAGGACTTGCCTTTTACCTGTTAACTAATTTAGATTTTGACTTATAACATCTTATGAGCCTTATACCTATGAGCAATCTTGAGAATGTGGCACTACAGACTGTCTGGCCCAGGTGCAGAAGAACATTGTATTATTGTTTAAATCCTTTTGTTAAATCATGTTCAAAATGTTATCTAAATTCAAAATTCCATGTACATTTCTTAATTGTGTCAATATACAAAGAACTGCAAAATTCTGAGGGATAAAAAAGACACGGTCCTTGACTTTAAGGACCTTAAATGATCTTAAAAAAAAAGAACCTGTAAGCAAATTTTCTTAAAAATATAGTAGATTAGAAAACTAAACATCTGAGAACAGACGATTGCTCTGGCCTGTTATTGGGAGATCTTTGCCAAAGGGGGTCAGATGAGAAACATAATCAGTAGCTAGAGATGAGAGACATGTACTAGAAGCATGAAAAGATTAGGTAAACCCTAGGCACGTGAATAGCAGGAATAGGGCTAACGTTGTGTGTAGGGGGCCATGTTAGGGGAGCTTAGATTCTGTGGAATATGGAGGAATTATATGAGGAAAAATCATAGAATATCATATTTAGAAGGGACACCAGAATCTATCAAGTCTAACCTGTGCCTGAACAATAATCCTTCTATAGCATACCCAAGAAATGATCATCCAGTCTGCTTGAAGACCTACAGTTAGGGGCCACTACTTTTGGAAGACTCCCGTTCCACTTTTGGAAATCTCTAATCGTTAGGAAATTTTTCCTTATATCAACCCTAAATTTGGCTTTTTGCACCTAGCATCTATTATTTTTGGCCCTCCCTTATGGGGCCAAACAGCACCAGAGAAAGGGGATTTGTAGCTCTCTTTCTTGACATGAATAACTCTATCCTTGACATTATCTCTCTTTAGTTTTGGTACAAGGATGATTTCTGTCTCATACAAGGAGTTGGGTAGAAAGACTTGTTGACCATTTTGATGAACAATTGAAGTGATATTGGAATTAATTATTCTTTGGATGTTTTACACATTTCATTCGCAAGTTAATCTATTCTTGAGATTTTTTTTTCTTTTTTGGATTTCATTTATGGATTTTTCCCATTTTTTTCTGAGATCAGGTTATTAAAAATCTTTTTTCTTGTTCTATCAATCTGATTATATTATATAAATATCAATCCACTTCATTTATCAGTTCTGTTGGCATCTAATTGGGAATAAAATGTTTCTAATAATTTCCTTTATTTCTGCTTCATTTGTTGTAAATGCTCCTTTTTCATTTTGGCAATTTGTTTTTATCTCACTTAAAAATTTTCAAATTAATGATTTTTTTTCAATTTTATTAGCTTCTTATTCAAAAGCTCCTATATTATTCATTAATTCAATTAGATTTTTAGATTTTAGTTTTATTTCTACTTTATTTTCAGAATTTATTTATATTTATTAATATATTATGGAAGTATTTGCCCCAACTAATCAAGGGGCATTATTATTTGTTATGCCTGCTTTGTATCTGAGTGAATGTGGATAGATTTCTGCCTCACAGGGCTTTTGCAAATATTAACAACACATCTTTGTGATAACATGGAAGGTCTCCTGATTTTCCAGATTTCTGAGGCATTTTGAATTTGCAGAAATGGTATATATGAAGGGGCATTATGTGATGTATGTCAATATTTCTCTCACTCCCTCTCCTTGGCACAGTTATCTGAAGAAAATATAAACGTATACACTTATGTATTTATATAGCTATATTTCTTCCTCAAAATCAGGGGATTTGAGAAAGAGAAAAAAGTTAACCAAAGGGGAAAATTGAGGTGGGAGGAGGCTGAAATTACCAAAAATGTCAGGAAGAAGAAAATTCAAAAATCTTGAACATAAGATAAATTAACAGGGAAAATATTAACAACAGAAGGAAATATGGCCTCTAGATCTAATAAATGAGTTCAATGAGCCTCCATGAATAAATATTGCAAAACAAAAGAAATCCAATACTTGACGAGACAGAAGACCTTGTGGAATTTAAGGAGAACATGGAATTACAACATACTGTTCATGAATAGATCAAAAGAGAAATGGAAATTATGAGAGCAGAATTTATGTCTTACACATTAAGGAATAATGAGCAGAATAGAATAACTAGAATATGTAATGGCAAGGCTCACCAAATAAACAAAAGAGAAAACAACAGATTAGGAATGCAATTACACAGAAGTAAAGGACAATCTAGAAGAAGAGAAGCAAAAAACAATAACATTAAAAGAAAATATGCTCACTTGGCAAGAGAAACACACTGAACTCAAAGACAGGATGTATACAAACAATCTGAGGATCATAGGTCTCTTGGAAGAACATGATAGGACAAAAACACCTTTTTAAAAAACCTTAAAATGAAGGAAATAATAGAATTGTTGAGAACTTCTGAACATAAAAAGTGAAATACCAATTGAAAAAATTCATCAACCCAGAAAAAACCCAAGGTGCAAACACCAAGACGTATTGTGGTTAAATTTAACAGTTCAATTTAGAAAGATCTGCAAATACAAAGGAAAGTAAATTCAAAAAGTGCAAGACTATTTTGCACCCACCAGAAAGCTTAGGAAAGAGCGATGCGTTCCAAAGAGCAATAGGCTCAAGTTGTCACCCAAAACGACCTATCTTGCAAATCTGTGTTTAACCATATACGATAAAAGATGGACATTCAGTAATAAAGAGGTATTTGAAACATTTAGAAAGAAAACCAGAACTGAAGAGTTTATTTGTATCTCAAATATTTCAGACAATAGAAATGCAGGAGGAGTGAATAAATGCTGCAGCTAAGGTTAGTAACAGCAACAGAGTGACAGCAGAGAGACCCAGTAAGAGACTTCCTTCTAAAAGTGCACAAGGAGACAGGAGTGGAGGCTGGAATCAGGTGGAGGTAATGGTGAAGATGTGGACATAGGGCATTAGGAACAGAGCCTGGTGACTGACTACAGCTGAGTCAACATTTTTGGGACTAAATGACAAAGAGAAGGTACATGAAAGGGGAGGAGGGAGCAGGGAGACAGAGAATAATATGTGATGTGTCAAGGTCAAATCAAGGGCTAGTAATGAGGGGAATGTTACCTCTGTGGTCTTGAAAAGAGAAGAGCCTATAGACCTATAGGGGAGTGGGTGAGGAGGATATGGGGAAGGATTGCAAAGGGGAAAGGAAGGGCTTTACTTTGATGGTAGGAGAGGGATCCACTGATGAATGCTTCCTTGGGTGAAGAGAGATGGTCTGTAAATGGAGATGGAGACCTTGTGCTGAGTGTGGTCTGGGGGATTTGGAGTTTGAAAAGTCTACTAGTCCTACTTTCAGAGGGGTGGAGTTAGAACTCCTGGGGATGACTAGCACCTGGAGGAGTGGGAGAGGATGGCTCTAAGGAGGAGATTTTGAGGCAAATGGGGGAAAATAGGCAACCAAGAGAGGGTAATAGATTAATGATGGGCTGTATAATCAGGAACCTGGTGGGGAAGGGGCCCTACCATAGGGCAGTGTCCTTTCTGACACCTGAAATAATTGCCATTTTTTCTGGGAATAAGTCATAATGGAACAGGGGAATCCATAGGGCAAGCACTACAAGGCAGAGGCAGAAACTATCTAGAGGGAAGAGCCTAGAAGTTATCTTGAAAGTTATGAAGATACTTTGCAAGTTTTTATTCCTGAGGAAGAGACAGACTAGAGAGAGACCAGATAAGTATAGGTGCAATAAATCAGAGAATAAGGGTCTAGACCAGAGGTTCCCAAAGTGAGTGATACCACTCCCCCCAGGGGTGCTGGAATGATCCAGGGATGTGGTAGTAGCCTTGGGTACAATTAGGGGTCATTGAATAAAAAATTAGGGCTGATGGAAGCAAAAGGAAAGAAGAGAAGATAAGAAAAATTTGAAAAACAGTTCATACATGTTTCATCTGTTTTATAATAGAGTTAAAGTCATAGTGATTCCATTATTTTCCAAATAAACACACAAAATGCAAGTTATAACTGATCAATAGTCAAGTCTGCCAACAAGTCTTAACAAGCAAGTGTTGGCAAGCAAACACATTGCACATTGTCAGGAAGTTCAGCATGTATCAGCAGGAATATGTGCATGTAATGACTTGTTCACAATATGATACTATACAGTTACATGACACAATATTGTGTCAGAATTTCAATGCAGGAAAAAACCCACAAATTTACAATAAATTATTAAATTTAAGGTGCATCATTTAAAAATTATATTTTTTTGAAAAGATGCAAATTAAAAAATACATTAAAAGGTTAAAGAAAGTAGATTTCTAGTAGGGGGTGCTTAGTAATTTTTTTGAAAAGGGGGTGGTAGGCCAAATAAGTTTGAGAACCTCTAGGCTATACAAAGATAGAATAGATAATGAAGAGAGTGAGAGAAATCCTTTTTGGAAAAGAGCGCAAAAAATGAAATAAAAAAAACCTAATGAACTAGACTAGTTGAAGAAGAGAGGAAGGGGGAATCAACTTGACTAACTGAAAGAAAAAAGGGGGCAGGAAGAATTATATAACCATGTAAAAGCAGGAGAGAAAAAGAACTCATAAGCAAAACCCCAAAGGCAAAGGTACAACAGATGAGGAGAGGGGGTCAGTCGTGAGAGGAAAAGAGCCAGTGGGAACAGGGCTGCCTTAAAAAAGGTAAAGGTAAAATAACTGAAGGAACATAATATTGTATTTACAGCAGTAGAGGGAAAAATTGCAACTTCAAAAAATCTAATATTAAAAATAAATGGAGGAAAAATAAGCCTAACTCTTATAACTTTAAATGTGAATGGATTAAACATTTAAATAAAATGAATAAGAATGATAGATTGGATAAGAAAACAACATCCTACAATCTGTTGCTCACAAGAAATACATTTAAAAAACAAAGATACACAAAAGGGGATGGAAAAAAAAAACCATTTACTATGCATCAAGTGAGTCCATAAAAGTAGGTTGCCAATCTTGCTGACAAGGCAAAAACAAGAATTCAAAAAACAAAGAGGGATAAATCAAGAAATTACATTATGCTGAAAGGAACCATAGTCAACAAATTAATATCAGTAATTAACATATAGTTCTTAGCCTTAGCATCCAAACTCATAAAGGAAACATTATCAGAACTACATACAGGAAGTCATAGCAAGGATGCAATTGTGACAAAAGACTTTAATATCCCTCTCTCAATTTTGGATAAGTATAACAAAAGATAAGCAAAAGGGAAAATACGGACAAAGATTTAAGACTTCTTCTACTAAATGGAACTTCCAAAGAATATACATATTTCTCAATACCACATGAAACTTTTATAAAAATTGATCATGTGCTAAGGCTTCAAGGTATTACAAACCAAACGATAAAATGCAGAAGTAGTTAGTAATCCTTTATAGACCACAGCACAATGAAAATAGAAATTGGTTTAGGTATCACAAACAACAGATTCAGACCCAAATGGAGGCTTAAAAATGAAATCTCAAATAATGAATAAGTAAAAGAACAAATCAGAGAAATAATTCCTATGTGAATGAAAATGATAATGATGAAATAATATAAAAAATTTTCTGGGATGTAGATAAAGCAATCTTTAAGGGATCCTATCCTTACAAACATACACTAGTAAAACAGAAAAAGAAAGGATTAATTAACTGAATATGAATTTTAAAAAATTAGGAAGTCAACAAATAAACCTAAAACAAGCACAGAAAAGGGATAATTTAGAAACAAAAATATAGAAATGATAAGTAAAAGTAAAAGCTGATTCTTTGAAAATACTAATAAAATTAATAAACCTTTAGCTAACATGGTTACCTACAAGAGATCAGAAAATCAAATCAATAAAATAGCAAATGAGCAAAGTGAAATCACAGGAAAACCAGAAGATATCAAAGAATAATGAGAACTTGTTATGCACAGTTATATGCTAACAAACACGAGAACAGAGAAGAAATAGAAGTATGCCTTTAAAAATATAAAATACTTAAACTATCAGAAGACCAGATGGAGATCTTAATAAGCCAATTTCAGAAGGAAATAAATATATCTGTAAAGGAACCAACATAGAAGAAATTCCTGGTCCTGATGGATTCACAGGAAAATTCTATGAAATACATCCTACCTTCTATAGAAAACCTTCTCTGACCCCTCTTAATGACATTGATTTTCCTCTTTTAATTATTTCCTATTTATCCTGTATATAGCATGCTTTGTAAATATCTGCTTCCGTGTTGTCTCACCCATTAGACTGTGAGCTCCATAAGGGCAGAGACTATCATTTGCCTCTTTTTGAATCCCCAGTGCTTAGCACAGTGCCTGGCACATACATGATTGATTGATACTTCAAATTAGTCTTTAAAATTGAGAAAGCACTCTACCAGAATCCTTTTATGAGATAAATGTAGTTCTTTTTTGTTTTTATTTATTTTTAGCTTTCAACATTCACTTTTATGGAATTTTGAGTTCCAGATTTTCTCCCCTCCTTTTCTTCCCCCCTCCCCAAGATGGCATGCAATCTGATATAAGTTATACTTGTAAAATCATATTAAACATATTTTCTCATTAGTCATGTTGTGAAAGAAGAATCAGAACTGAAGGGAAAAACAGAGAGAAAGAGAGAGAGAGAGAGAGAGAGAGAGAGAGAGAGAGAGAGAGAGAGAGAGAGAGAGAGAGAATAGCATGCTTTGATCTGCATTCAGATGCTTTAGTTTTTCCTGTGGATGTGAAAGCATTTTCCATCATGAATCCCTTGGAATTGTCTTAGATCATTGTATTACTAAGAAGAGCTAAGTCTATCAAAGTTGATCCTCACACAATGTTGCTATAACTGTGTACATTGTTCTGGTTCTGCTCACTTCACTCAGCATCAGTTCACGTAAGTCTTTCCAGGTTTTTCTGAAATCTACCCGCTCTTCATTTCTTATAGAACAATAATAGTGTATTACATTTGTGTAGCACAACTTGTTCAGCCATTCCCCAATTGATGGGCATCTCCTCAATTTTCAATTCTTTGCCATCACAAAAAGACCTGCTATAAATAACTTTGCACATGTGGGGCCTTTTCCCTTTTTTATGATCTCTTTGGGATACAGACCTAGTAGTGGTATTGCTGGATCCAAGGGTATGGACATTTTGATATCCCTTTGGGCAGAGCTCCAAATTGCTCTCTGACAAATATAGTTCCAATACCTAAACCGGGGAAAGATAATACACAGGAAGAAAACTATAGGTCAATATCATTGATGAATATCCATTCAAAAATTTTTAAACAAAATCTTGTCAAACAGACTATGGTGATTTATCCAAGAATTCATTCAATATGACTAAGTGAGATTTAGACCAGAGATGTAAGGATAGTTCAACATTAGTTCAACATTAGGAAAGTAGTAAATATAAATAATCATGTTAAAGATCAAAAGATGTATGATGATCTCAAGAGATGCAGAAAAAAGCCTTTGACAAAGTACATACACTCTTTTATGCTAATAAACAAACAAAAAACCCAGCCTCACAAAATGCAGGCATATGTGATACATAAAAAGTTCAAGAGACATAGTTTCTGGGTAATTAAATTTATTAACCATGCTAGCATATAATTAATAAAAAGGTCAGTGGCACTCTCAAATGCCAAAGACTCTTCATGAAATTCACTTAATGCTTATATGCTTTTGAAAGAGCGGTTGCTCCTGAGGGTGGAAATCAACTCTGATTGGTTAACAAGTATTGAGAGAACAAAAATAATAATGAAAGGTGGGCTTATTCTAATGAGGATCTGGGGGATGAGACTCTGATCACTCAGTCTTGGTCAAGGAGACTTATTTATACCCATAACTGTCATATCTAGGGTAATCTAGACAAAAGAGAGAATCCATTTTTCCCTAGCACTGACTGATTAAAACCCAATGGGCTGTGATCCATCAATTTAACTAAACTAAAATTTCTTTGCCTTTTGAACAGATCTGAGCTTTCTCTCTCATTATGAGCCTAGCACTTCAAAAGCTGCCTGAATAGGGGCCGATTTCTGAATGAGTAAGTAGAAAAGGGGAAAAACCTTAGTCCTAATTCAATAATTGGTTATTAATATGAAGGATAATGTAATCATTTCTCTCACATAGAGGGACCTTTAAAAATATCATAAAAATATATATCTAAAAACAAAAGCAACAAAGATAGACTAGAAACTTTTCCAGTAAATACAGGAGTGAAACAAGGGTGCCTACTTTCCCCCCTATTATTTGATATAGTGTGGAAATGCATCAATAGCAATAAGACAAGAAAATGAAATGAAAGGCATAAAGATAGGTAGAGAGGAAATAAAGCTATTCCTATTTGCTGATCGTGTGATAGTTTACTTGTAATACCCTAGAGAATCAGCAAAGATACTTACTGCAAAAATTAATTGCTTCAGCAAACTTTCAAGTTACAAAGTAAATCTTCAAAAATCTGTAGTATTTCTCAATAATAATAAGACTCAAGAAGCAAAAATAAGAAGGTAAATCTCATTCCAAATAACCACAAAATGCACAAAATATCTGAGGATTGACCTACTGAAGCACACAAAAGACAAGTATAGATTCAATTACAAAATGATCCTTAAGGAAATAAAGAACAACTTAAGTAGATGGAGGAATATTCAGTGTTCTTGGCTAGGTGGTGCCAATATAATAAAAATTACAATGCTACCAAGATTAATTTGCACTTTTAATGCCATATTAATAAAATTATCAAGGAGATCTTTATAGAACTTGATAAAACAATAACAAAATTCATTTGGAAAAAATAAAAGAACTAGAATATCAAGGGAAATGATAAAAAAGAAGTAGAAATGAAAGGCGAATAGAACTTCCAAACCTCAAACTATATTATGAAGCTGCAGTCATCAAAACCACATGCCTTAAAAATATGGCTAAAAATAGACTGGGAAAGGGAGGATCAGAACTAATAGAACTCAATAACCTAGTGTTTGATAAAGAGGAAAACATAAATTACCTGGGGAAAAATCACTTATTTGAAAAAAATTGCTGGGAAAACCGGAAAGCAGTCTGGCAGAAATTAGGTTTAGACCAATACCTTATACCACACTCTACAATACATTCTAAATGAATACATGACCTTAATATTAAAATCATACTATAAACACTAGTAGAGAAACAGATCAAATACATATCATAGCTATCAGTAAGAGATGAATTTTTAATCAAGCAAGGGCTAGAAACAGTACAAAAGATAAAATAGATAACTGAATACTTGAAACTGAAAAGTTTCTGTGCAGACAAAATAAACATAGCTAGGAAAAGAAGGGAAATGGTCAAATGGGGGAAATTGTTTATTGTATATATATATATGTATATACAATATATATACAAAAATACCCTCACCCTAAATACATATATATGTTAATAGATATTTCACATACATACCTACATATATAAATTTACATGTAAATTTATATAAATTTCAATACATCTAAATATAAGCTAATAGTCAATCCCCAAGCTACAAAAAAATTCTCAAAAGAATTGCAAAGTATTCACAACTACATGAAAGAATGCTCCAAAACATTGATAAATTAATATGAGGAATGTAAATCAAAACAATCCTGAGGTTTCACCTGTCACCCTGCAAATTGGCAAAAATGACAAAAAATGACAATAGTCAATGCTGGAGGGGTAGTGGAATGATAGATATACTAATACATTGATTCTGGAGCTGTGAAATTGTACCATCATTTTGGAATTATGCAATTAAAGAGATTAAAATGTCCATACCCTTCGAGACTCTATTACTGGCCTTATATCCCACTGATTAGAAGGAATTCCCTACATGTACAATAATATTTCTAGCAGCACTTCTTGTGATAGCTAAGAAGTGGAAACAAAGCAGATAAACTTCTTGGGGAATGGCAAAGTACATGAATATCATATTGATGCTATTGATGTGTTTGATAAATACAGAGAGTATGGAAAGTGAGTAAATGGGAAAAAACTACACTCCCCCCAAATCAAAAGTAAATGCAACAAAATTATAAAGATCAAGCAAGATTCGAATAAAGAGATATGAGATGACACCATGAGTCCATCTTTTCATGCAAGTGGGAGATCCACAGGTGTTATACATTGCATATGTTTTTGAACTTTTTCAACGTATTTATCAGTTGTGCTGGTTTTTCTCCTTTGTAAAAATACTATTTGTTATAAGAGATGTATCTTTGGGAAAACATATTTATCATAACTATGATGATATAAGAATCAGAAGATATCAACAAAAATTTATCTTAAAAGTACATATAGATATAAATTTCCCCTTAAGGACTACTTTGGCTACATTCCCAACTTTTTTTGATGTTGTTTTATTTTGTCATTTTCTTTGATGAAATAATACATTTTTCTCTGATATGTTCTTTGACACATATTCTTTAAGATGTTTTTAGTTTCCTCAAAACTTTCTTCAAAAGTTCTTCTTTGATTATTATTTTTATTGTGGTATTGTCAATAAAGGATATGTTTAACATTTCTGCTTTTCTCTGTTTGTGAGGTTTTAATGTCCAGCCATGTTTTCATAAAAAAATGCCCATGCAGCTTAGAAATATGTATCCTTCCTTCTATTTCAATTCAGAAGTTACCAGAGATCTCTTATATCTAACTTTTCTCACATTCTATTCAGGTCTTTAAATATGTTTATATTCATCTTTTTGTTAAAATTGTCTCAGTCTGAAAGGGGCACGTTGAGATCCCTAATCATAGTTTTGCTGTTTATTTTCAACTATAATTCAATGAATTTTTTAAAAAAGAAATTATATGTTATACCATTTGGCATGTTTATTAAGTATTGTTATTATTTCATTTTCTATGGTATCTTAAACTAATGGACTTTCCTCATTTATCCCTACTAACCATGTCTATTTTTATTATTGTTTTGTCTGACATCATGACTATCTTCTCCTTTAAAAATTTGAATATAGCATAATTAATTGTGTTTCCCTCAGTCATATCTCTTTTACTTTCTCTCTCTTTTTCCCCCTTCTTTTCCAAAGAAGATGGAGATGATGAATGAGAAGAAAAGTGAGTAGCATTAGTAATCTCTAATTTAAATGGTCTGATGAGTTGTGATTCTTGCTATACCCACTTCCTGTTTTCTGACAGATCAGAGAGAACTTCTTTTGAAAAAAAATTCTGCTTCTCTTTCAGTTCATTTCCAAAAGAAATCCTGTTGTGAGAATCTATTTAACACACAATCTGTCTAACACCTAGGCTGTTGTGGGAGGGATATATGAATTATCTGAATTGTCGATCCTTGAAAGAGTATTCCTTTAACAAGATCTGTAAGTGTTTGGATGCCTAGACAGATTCCACCCCAGGGGTACCTGTCAGCTACGATGCTTCCTGTTACAAAAGCCATCCCCACCAGCAGTCAAAGGCTCAAAAGGTATACATGTTACAGATCACTGTCATTGTTCCAAACATTTGTAACCCCTCCTCTCTGTTTATATCTGTGATTATGAGCTGTCTGTTCAAACTATGTCATAGCTGTAAATTGATGATCCCATGAAAGCCTGCAGAGCTGAAATTCCATCTTACTGTAGGCAAAATTTTAGAGGCTTGCATGGGATCATCAATTTAGAACCACTGTTTACGAGATCTTAGAAGATCTCTGCTACATCATTTAACCTCTGCCTGCCTCGGTTTCTTTAACGTCTACCTCTCAGGGTTATTATGAGGATAAAATAAGATAATATTTGTAAAGCATTTTATAAATGTGAGCTATCATCTAGTTCTGGCCCCTCATTTTACAGACAAGGATTTGCCTATGGTCACTCAGCTAGTAAATGTTGGAGGCAATATTTGAACCCTGTTGTTCTTGTCTCCTCCAAGTCTAGCACCATTTCTAGCAGACTTTTCCCCCTTAGGCTGAAACTCTCCTTGTAGGGCTTATGAAAGAATGATACTCAATATTCTGAATAAACTTTTCTTTCACTCCTTGTACATTTAAAATGGCAAGAGGTAGGCCAAGTAAGTTTCATTTCCCCCAAAGGATATACTAGCATTTTGTACATACATTTATTATTCTGCCCAAACATACAGATTTATGGTCAAGTAGAAATGGTATGCTGAGGGTGACTATACTTTGAAAATCCCTAAGGAAGGAATATTAGGCTTTGACAAATTAATACATTCATCGAAAGTTTTCCAATCCCTTGATGCTTTTTTTTTTCCTTTTTTGATTGGTCTGCATGGGTTTTTAAATGTAAAAATGAGTTCATGGATAAAAACCACAAAGATTCACAAGAAAAAAAAAACAACTAAAAATCACAATTGAAAGACACAAGGGACAAATTAAGTACTTCACCAAATTAGGCACAGGCCTTCTTTTGTAACTCTCTGGAGGAAATTAAGCCTACTGATTGATGGGAAGATGTCTTAGACTGGGCAGCTGAGATGTCCCCTCTGCAAGGCCTGTCCCATACAACCCTTATTACAGCTCTTCCACCTTTGTACTGTGTTTAAAAAGTCATGTGGGAACAGGAAAGAAAAGGGGGGAAAAAGAAAGAAGAAGAAAACAATTACATACAAATGTTTGTCTCTTCACATTTGCCTTAAATATGTAGTTAAATCTTAAGTGAGGAAAGGAACACTATCTAATTAGATTTGGATCTTAATTTAAGTAAAGATATCTCCTTCTTTTTCTTATGTTCTAGCCAATCTTCAGAAAAAAGGATTACATTTATAGCTACACTGAAAATTAAATGCTCATAAATAAAAATTGAGCATGACTGTGGAGTTGCAAATTATTTGGGAACAAAACTAGATATATATTATATATATAATATACATATGCATGTATATGTGTATGTATGCATACATGTATATGTACACACATATTATATATATGTAATTTTCCTAATGAAGTTTCACTGGGTGTATCTCATTAGTATGCCTACATGGGGAATTTAAAAATTTGAATACCTGTATCTGGCTTCATCGGCATTCTGTTCTGACATTCATGACTTTCCCTTGACTGATACCATAAGTTCTTGCTAATGTAGACTTAGAGATTATGGAATAAAAAGAATCCCCTTAAATCCTGTACTTACTTAATTTACCTCCTATGTGATAGACATATATTTGTCTCAATTGTGCTTCCCTCAAACGGAGGAAGATTTTTTTTTAAATTGCTCTGTCTTGGAGCAGCACTGTGGAGTGTTCAATTTATTATCAGAAGCTGTTCAGATTAAGTCTGTCATGTGAATAGCTAACTGATTGAGTTAATTCTCATTTTACTGAACAATGATTTGTATGTTCATCTTTGAGCTAAAATTCCCCTAATGTAAGATATTATTCTATTTCTGAAAATTTGTGCTTTTGGATCTGAAAGACTATAAACTGCATGTGTGGCATAGAAAAAAAAATCAAATGTTATGATTTGAAATGCTTAAGTTATCATTTCAAAATTGTAAGGCAATATTGGAATACAAATCATTCTCAATCTATCTTTAATAGAGATGTGAAAAGAGCAGAAAAGTCAGAATGCAAAAGTTATTTCATAGAAGATGCCTTTTTGTGGGGGTGGGGTGGAGGATTAGGGGTATTAAGCCTCAGAAGGCATTTTGACAATGAGAATTTAGTCCTCCTCAAAGAATATACATACACCTATTTTAAAATGTTACTTTCTCTGGAAATAAACCCAAACATTGTCTAAATATTGAAAAAAATGTACTCTGGTGTATTGAGAGTTAATCACTTCGGGAAAAAAGAAGAAAAATAAATAAACGAAAATCTTAGCTTCCAATTCTGAGTAGTTTTTGTGCAAACAGAAAGTATTTTATGATTTGAAGACTGAAAATAATTGAAATCAGAAATGCCCTCTCTAACCTCAGCTTCAATAGCCCCTCTCGAAGAGACTTCGGATATTGTTTGTGTTTCTTTATTAGAGAGGGAATATAATCTTGGGGCATGACAGTTAACTGTCATCTTGTGAGAGACCGAGATCGAGTGAGTTCATTGTCATCTTTGGAGGATTCTGTGAGAGGCATTGGGAAAGGACAAAGAAATTCTTTCTTGAGGAGACTTGGAGAGTTAACTGCCATGGAGAAAGAGTCTGTGAGAGAGTACAAGAGTTAGCTGTCGTCTATGAAAGGGTTTGAAGAGGCATTTTGAGAGAATGAAGTTTAACTACTATAGCAGTCTGGAATTTACACGTTGGAAAAACCCTCCACCCCTATGGCCTCTCCTTCTCACTGGACAGCTCCTTCCAAGCCCTCATTTAAGGAGGGTGCCCAGGCCAGCCACAGCTCAGTGCTCTCCAAGCTGCTTCATCTACCATGCCCTGTAGTTTTTATAAATTAGGGGAAGGGGTTCAGAGCTGGTTAATTAGTCATATAATTTCTGCATTATGGGAATTTATGAGAAAACATCAGAACATGCTCCTTGATTACTTTTGAAAAAGATGGGAGAGAATTAATAGGTAACAAGGGGTGAGGGTTGATGTACGTAGCCCTGAGAGTACCTGAGATATCATGCTGTATCACCTTGCAGAATATATTTTAATGGATTTATGGCTACTCCTTGGCTCCCTACATGATAATAGAGAAAAAAAATTGACTCTTGAATTTTTAAGTTTCATATTTAGTTTTGACTAAATACTAGATTTTATAAATTTTAATATTTAATTATGAGTTTATCAAAACAATTTCCTTCTACCTAGAGAAGCTATCTGATCATTTCCTTCTCCATTAGAATGGAAGGTAGAAAATTTGGGGTAGAGTTTTTTGGAATTTGAATTGAGAGAAAACCAACTTTGAAAGACTTTAGAACTATGGTAGCTGACCAAAGAAGTTGAGGATCAAGCTTAAAACACTTTTGGGTTCTCATCTGGTCAAGAGGTGAAAGAAAGATCTTGACCAGATAAAATTTGTAATTGATGGTGAGGCTATATTTCATTGGGGCAGCTAGGTGGCACAGTGGATAGAGTGCCAGGCGGGGAGTCAGGAAGAGTCGTCTTGCTGAGTTCAAATCTGGCTTTGGATACTTACTAGCTGTGTGACCCTGGATAAGTCACTTAACCCTGGTTGCCTCAGTTTCCTCACCTATGAACTGAGCTAGAGAAGGAAATGTCAAACCACTTCAGTATCTTTGCCAAGAAAACCTCAAATGGGGTCACAAAGAGTCAGATGCAACTGAATATGACTGAATAATAGTAACTGTGTTCCATCGGGCAAAGAAGCTGCTTCATTTATGTCTTTGTAACTAAGATGGGATATCTTCCTTGAGACTGATGGCACTATGACATCAGGGGTTCAACCTAAATGGAAGACAGATCAATGGAACCTTAGAGGAGGGGGTCATAGGAGCAGAGTCAATTTCCCTGAATGCTTAGTCAGACAGTGAAAGCTCTCCTGTACATGAAAAAGGGGAGAGGTCCACTGGGTTGGGCAAGAAAGCTTTGTCTAATGACAAGTATGAGAACTATGAATGTCATGGCAGAAAAACCCCACTGGCTCAACTGAAGAATTTTCTCAGGAGAGAAGCCATGGCCCCCTGAGAAATAAACATGGGAAACCTGGATTACACTAGAATCAGTGACAATGTGTGATCGGGGCACCTCTAACATAGTTTAGAGAACCTGGCTGATGGGGAGATTCAACAAAAAAAAAAAAAACTTTTGTAAATTTGGGAAGCCTGATGGCTCAGAATCCAACTATTATATGGGAAAATTGCTTATTAAAAACTTGGAAGACCCTTTGGAGATGCTGAAGCACCAAGTCAAGAAGATTCCGCATTTATCTACATGGCATCACAGAAGTGAGAAGCCATATGACCTTGTGCATTGTGTGGTACTAAATTATAGAAATTACTTGGGGCAGTGAAGTATAAGGTGGAGGATGAATCCTTGTTGGGACAAGTGCATGTGTGGGGCAGCTAGGTGGCGCAGTGAGTAGAACACCAGCCCTGGAGTCAGTAGGACCTGAGTTCAAATAGGGACTCAGATACTTGACACACTTACTTAGCTGTGTGACCTTGGGCAAGTCACTTAATGCCCCCCCCCATTTGCCCTGCCTTCCTCCTAAAAAAAAGGGCACATGCACATGGGCCCCAAATACAATAAATTTTTCAAAGTATAGTTGTGTAGCTGGGACTTTAATTAGAACCCATCTAATATGGAATAGTTGCTGAAAGCAACATGGGAAATAGGCCCAGGAAGGATACCCCCACTGGGAAGCTCCATATGCGAATGGTCAAGAACACATGCCAAACCATGGACCAAGGTTATAAAGCAGAAAAACTACTCTTGTGAGCAGAAGTTCACAAGACAGTTTCTGAAGAAGAATGCCAGCAAAAGCATTGGTCTGTTTGGAAAAGTACCAGACCAAGGAAACAGACTATAACAGATTGACATGCATACTTATGTTATCATCTTGGATAAGACAAAGGGGGACAATCAGTTTATGTTACAACTTTGAAGAGAATGGCCATATACAGGCTAAATACAGGCTCCAAAGGAGTAGGACCTTGGTACTACACAGGCTGAGGGCTATAAGATCAGCTTCAGGAAAAAAGATGTAGGGCCTCAAAAAGCAGTTGTTCTAGGCCTGGCAAACAAGATCAATGACCTCAACAGCAATTTATACTGGTCCTTTTCCTCTTGAACTCCTAGGATATCCCACAGAGGTGCATGTAAAAATTGAGAAGGTGGACAGTGGAGTTAAAGTGACCATTGTGTTCCAGGCATTCTATGAGAGACATCTGAAGAAAATACCTATTTAGCCTCTTGTAAGTTTTAACTTTGGAAGACTATGACAAAAACCACCCATACTTAGCCTAAACTTAAGTGATTTTGGAATTTCCTGAATATACTTCTGATGTCAACAAAGCAGTGAACATTCTGGAGCATCAGGACTAATCAGAACCAATCTGAGTCTCTGTAAACAACAAGGTGGGTCTCCATCTGCATATTTTGTAGGTATTACAAAAAATCCATGCAAATTGTGCAAAAGTGTCCAGGAGGATAGTTGTGACAGTGATCATCATAAGGGTGCTTCTAGCTTCCTTAGGAGCAATGTCTGCTGAACTGGACCCTGAGATATTTGACTTTGGGGATTCCCCAATACTGGAGGAATGGAAGGAGAAGCTAAGGAGGAGGCTTGACAAGAAGATGGGTGTGCTCTTGCTACATAAATAGGATGTGGCATGTATATAGGGAGCAAGCTACAAGATCTAACTCATTGATTTGTGACCATTTCTGGAAAGATCTAGAGAGATTCCTTTGTCTATGATGGATAACTTCAGAGAACATCTCAAGGACCTTCTTGTTAATGGTATCATCAAAGAACTCCATAGCCCCTATGCATCACCCATAGTGGTCACAATGAAGAAGGATGGAATGATTGATATTTGTGAAGACCAATGGAAAACAAAAGTGGACCACTGTATGATGTCAAGCACTCAGGGTGCCCTGGATTTCTGTTAGGCAGCCAATGGTTTTCTGTGTTGGATTTATGATGTAGTTATTACCAGATTCCTGTGGCAAAGGGAGGTAAGAAAAGGCAGCTTTCATTTGTCCAGCTAGATTTCTACCAATTTGAATGTATGCCCTAGGGCATCTCAGGGGTACCTGCCACCTTCCAAAGATTGATGGAGAAAATAGTTGGAGATGTGGATTACTTTCCAGAATTAGTGTACCTCAATGACATTGTCATCTTTGAGAAGACCTTGAAAAAACATGAGGAGAGACTGCCGTAAGTGCTGAATTATTACTTTGGGGTCTTCTCAAATAATAGCTAATGGCTAACATTTATATATCATTTACTTTGTGTCAGGCACTGTGCTAAGCACTTTATAATTAGTATCTCATTTAATCCTTATAACAACTTTGGGAAGTAGGTAATACTATCATCCTCATTTTATAGATGGGGAGACTGAGGCAACTAGTGTTACATAACTTGCCCAGGATCACACAGCTAGTAAGTGTCTGAAGCCAGATTTGAACTCAGGAAGATGAATCTTCTTGACTTCAGGCCCATTGCTTTATCCACTGTGCCACCTAGTCGCCTGTGCATAAACCCCTCTCACACAGTGAATAAATGTATATGTGTGTGTGTGTGTATGTATATATGTGTGTGTGTGTGTGTGTGTGTGTACACACACACAAAGTAGTAGTTAAATATAAAGGCAGTTGGGAGGGAGAACATGGGGAGTTGTGGGAATCAGGAAGGCTTCATGCAGAAGATAGTATGTGAGCTGCGTCTTAAAGGAAGAAGTAAGGAGGGAGTGCCGCTTTTGTGACAAGTAAGGGAAATTATTGACAGACCTGTCTGAAGCACTGAAAATCCATGATTTCAATGAATTCCAGGGGGATGTTTGAGACTTGGGGGGAAAGTTGGGGAGATGATCCTGCACAGGCAATGAAGTGATGGCCCCAGCCCATTTCTCTGTTTTTTTTCCTTTTGAATGGGAAAGCCTTCTGACTGTTGTACCACAGAATCCTTTGACCTTCATGTAGCATCAAATAGAGCTGAGAAAACTTGTCACAGGATACTTGTGAAAGGTCAGACTGTGACATTTAGACCCAGACCTGATCAAATGGTCTAAATCACACTTCCTCCCCTTACAATATTTTTATTGTTCAGTCATTCAGTTCTACCCGACTCTTTGTGACCCTATGGACTATTAGTACACCAGGCCCTTCTATCCTTTACTATCTCTCAAAGTCTGTCCAGGTTCACATTCATCGCTTCCATGATACTATTTACCCATCTCATCCTTTGCCATCCCCCTTTCCTTTCGCCTTCAATCTTTCCCAACACCAAGGTCTTTTCCAATGAGTCCCATCTACTCATTATGTGGCCAAAGTATTTAAGTTTCAGCTCTAGTATTTGACCTTCCAGTGAATAGCCTTGAATTAATTTCTATAAGTATTGACAGATTTGACCTCTTTGCTTGTCCAAGGGACTCTCAAAAGTCTTCTCCAACACCACAAAAGTGTTGGTTCTGTGGCACTCAGCTTTCCTTATAAATCCAACTCTCACAGCCATATATTGCTACTGGAAAAACCATAGCTTTGACTATATGGACCTTTGTTAGCAAGATGAAGTCTCTGCTTTTTAGTATGCTATCCAAATTTGCCATAGCTTTCCTTCTGAGGAGCATGCATCTTTTAATTTCGTGGCTGCTGTTGCCATCTACAATGATCTTTGAGCTCAAGAATATAAAATCTGACACTACTTCCATTTCTTCTCCTTCTACTTGCCAGGAAGTGATGGGACCAGTTGCCAAGATCTTAGGTTTTTTTTTATGTTAGCCTTCAAGCCGGGTTTTACATTCTTTTCTGTCAGAATTCTCCACTATGATCTGTTTGTCTTGGCTAACCCTGCGCAGCATAGCTCACAGTTTCATTGAGTTATGCAAGCCCCTCTGCCATGACAAGGCAGTAATCTGAGATGGGGAGGGATACAGGAGGAGGTTGTCTTACAATGTGCTCTTCTATTATAGAAAACACCTCAAATGCCTTAGGATATGTTCAATTTTGCTATGCATCCTGAAATACAGAGTTATGAGAATATAGAGTTGGAATAATTTTCTCATCAAATCATTCATTTTTCTAATTATTGTATTATGAAAGTTTCTTTAATCCCTATATTCAAGGATGTAGATATATTTAAGTGTGTAGTTGTAATGGCAAGCAAAGTGGGACTTTCTGTTTTGCTCTTTTTTCTTTTGGATTTCTAGTTCTTCTCAGCACTAAGGTAATCAAGTGCCTTTGATTGAGACTTGCCTTTGTTTGAATCAAGAGTCTTTTATGACCTGCTTAAGTCACAAGAAAGCCCAAGTCACATGAGTTTGAGTCACATGGTTGTGACGCCCTCTGTGGGTTGATCCTGAAGAAGTGTTCATATACTCTGAGTTTAGCATTTTGGTTGGGGGCTGACTCATTGGAAGAGTGTTCCTGTGGTTTGGCCAGATGAGACTATGGATAGCCGTTAAGGAGCCCCCTGGCTTTGAAAACCCAGATGTTGGTGCTTCTCTCCCTCTGGTAACTATGTATGTATTGCTATGGACAGACAGAAGCCCTGTCTGCTGATTTATGTTATTTGCTCTGTTTATATATCTGCTTGTAATTTCTATTTGTGTTTTCTCTGAAGTTCAAGGTGCTTTTCCCCCTGAAATAAGTGAATGACATTTGTATGTTTAATTACAGTAAGATTGCTAACCCATGAAACAGCTATCTTTC